>NC_133811.1:31516766-31576766 GCF_043250625.1 Sebastes fasciatus
TTCACCCCTCTCTCCCCCTCTCTCATCTCCTCTCACCCTCCTCTCATTCCTCCTCTCACCCTCCTCTCCCCCTCTCTCATCACACTCCTCTCATCCTCTCATGCATCACGCCTCTCTGTCTCACACCTCCTCAGCACACCAGGCCTCTCATATCTTCCTCATCACACCGTCCTCGTCCCCTCTCCTCCTCTCACCCTCCTCTCATCCTCCTCTCATCCTCCTCTCACCCTCCTCTCACCCCCCTCTTCACCCTCCTCTCATTCTCCTCTCACCCTCCTCTCCCCCCTCTCTCATCCTCCTCTCACACTCCTCTCACCTCCTCTCATCCTCCTCACTCCTCCTCTCACCCTCCTCTCATCTCCCTCTCACCCTCCTCTCCCCCCTCTCTCTCTCTCCTCTACCCTCCTCTCACACTCCTCTCATCCTCCTCTCACCCTCCTCTCACCCTCCTCTCATTCTCCTCTCACCCTCCTCTCCCCCCTCTCTCATCCTCCTCTCACCCTCCTCTCACACTCCTCTCATTCTCCTCTCACCCTCCTCTCCCCTCCTCTCATCCTCCTCTCACCCTCCTCTCACCCTCCTCTCACACTCCTCTCACCCTCCTCTCATTCTCCTCTCACCCTCCTCTCCCCCTCTCTCATCCTCCTCTTACCCTCCTCTCACCCTCCTCTCACACTCCTCTCATCCTCCTCTCATCCTCCTCTCACCCTCCTCTCACCCTCCTCTCACCCTCCTCTCACACTCCTCTCACACTCCTCTCATCCTCCTCTCACCCTCCTCTCACACTCCTCTCACCCTCCTCTCACACTCCTCTCACACTCCTCTCACCCTCCTCTCACCCTCCTCTCACACTCCTCTTCATCCTCCTCTCACCCTCCTCTCACCCTCCTCTCCCCTCTCTCACCCTCCTCTCACCCTCCTCTCACCCTCCTCTCACCCTCCTCTCATTCTCCTCTCACCCTCCTCTCACACTCCTCTCACCCTCCTCTCACACTCCTCTCACCCTCCTCTCATTCTCCTCTCACCCTCCTTTCACACTCCTCTCACACTCCTCTCACCCTCCTCTCACCCTCCTCTCACACTCCTCTCACACTCCTCTCACCCTCCTCTCACCCTCCTCTCACACTCCTCTCATCCTCCTCTCACCCTCCTCTCCCCCTCTCTCATCCTCCTCTCACCCTCCTCTCCCCCTCTCTCATCCTCCTCTCCCCCTCTCTCATCCTCCTCTCACCCTCCTCTCACCCTCCTCTCACACTCCTCTCACCCTCCTCTCATTCTCCTCTCACCCTCCTCTCACCCTCCTCTCACACTCCTCTCATCCTCCTCTCACCCTCCTCTCACACTCCTCTCACCCTCCTCTCACACTCCTCTCACACTCCTCTCACCCTCCTCTCACCCTCCTCTCACACTCCTCTCATCCTCCTCTCACCCTCCTCTCCCCCTCTCTCATCCTCCTCTCACCCTCCTCTCACACTCCTCTCATCCTCCTCTCACCCTCCTCTCACACTCCTCTCATCCTCCTCTCACCCTCCTCTCCCCCTCTCTCATCCTCCTCTCACCCTCCTCTCACCCTCCTCTCACACTCCTCTCACCCTCCTCTCATTCTCCTCTCACCCTCCTCTCACCCTCCTCTCACACTCCTCTCACACTCCTCTCACCCCTCTCTCATCCTCCTCTTACCCTCCTCTCACCCTCCTCTCACACTCCTCTCATCCTCCTCTCATCCTCCTCTCACCCTCCTCTCACCCTCCTCTCACACTCCTCTCACACTCCTCTCATCCTCCTCTCACCCTCCTCTCACACTCCTCTCACCCTCCTCTCACACTCCTCTCACACTCCTCTCACCCTCCTCTCATCCTCCTCTCACCCTCCTCTATCGCTGCCCCTCCTTCCCCCTACACACAGAGGACGAGGTGCGGCTCTGGGATTTCTCAAGGTCGGCTACAAGAAGTTATTTCTGCTGGTGAGTCACCTGTTTTTCCTTCATTCTCTTCATTGGTGACGTGTCATCCCGGCTCTAATTCCACATGCTTCACTGACTGTGTGTGTGACTGTATCAGCTGTACAGGTATGCTGCTTGTGTTTCCTCCACAGGACCAACAAGGTGTGCATGTAGAGGCAGAGCCACTGTGCGTTTTGGATTTCTACATCGCAGAGAACCTGCAGCGACATGGCTACGGGCTGGAGCTGTTTGATTTCATGCTGCAGGTGAAACATCCATCTCTCTGAGGCAGTAGTGGAAGATGTTATTACAGTCTCCTCGCCGGGTTCCTCAGTTCAAACATGAGTATTCTGACGGCTTGATCGCTTGCCAAGATGCATCTTGTGATGAAATGAAGAATGTTCCTGTGCCCTGCACACAGATTTTGTGTGATAGAGTTGCAAACGTAGGCTGCTTCCACAAATATTTTTGCCACTGTAAATACGTTTCTTTTCTTTTAATGATCTCCTGACTTATAGCCCTACCAGTTCTAGGTCTGAAAAAGGGTCAAGCACTTCTTTAGTTTGATGAGGACCGTGCTCCCAACCCGTGAGCATGTGTGCATTTTAACCAACAACCCAATGATAACCAGAGGTCTATACTACGAAGCAGGGTTTGGGGTTAGCGAGGTAACTTCAGGGTTAACCCTTCAGGGTTTTCCGTCCTACGAAGGTGGTTCACTTCTTATCGGGTAGATCATCATGGTAACTGATGCTGAACAGCTGACCTGCTCCAGAGCAGGTTATGTTCCAGATAAGAGATCAACTCGTATAAAAGCACCGCCTACTGACCAATCAGAGCTCAGTGTGCAGATCGTATGATAATACATAACACATATGAAGAAGTTACAGTCATAATCTTGCACTATCAAAAGACACCTACCAAAACTGAATAATGTAACACCAGTACTCTGATGATGATGACAGTCCATCTCTGTGTGCTGTTTATCAGTGACTGCATGTTTTCTGCTTCTCTACCTGCAGCACAAGAATCTAGAGCCCGTTCTGATGGCTTACGACAGGCCCTCGCCCAAATTCCTGTCTTTCCTGTCAAAGCATTACTGCCTGACACCGAGTGTTCCTCAGGTACAGTCTCTACTTTATACTCGTTGTATGTGTATGTACAGTATGTGTTAGGGATGTCACCATACCAGAAATCAAGTAGTCGATACCAATACCAGTGAATTTCCTCGATTCTCGATACCAAATTTGACACCACGGTAAAAAAACAACCCAATAAATCCCATGTAATATGTACATGTGTCTATGTATATCCCCAGATTGCAGTAGTTTAAATTCACTGACATGATGACATTTCACTGGGTATAGGCTACCAATCGATTGCAGTTTGGGGCAAGTCATAGTCAAGTCAGCACACTGACACACTGACAGCTGTTGTTGCCTGTTGGGCTTCAGTTTGACATGTTATGATTGGAGCATATTGTTTTATGCTAAATGCAGTACCTGTGAGGGTTTCTGGATCAATATCTGTCATTGATTTGTGTTGGTAATTGATTTACAATAATAAATATATACATACATTTACATAAAGCAGCATTTTCGTCCACTCCCATGTTGATAAGAGGATTAAATACTCTCCATGTACTGTACATTTTGAACAGATAAAACATGTTTTAAGCGATTGACAGCCCTACTAAGGATTGGACTCAGCAATGTTAAGGGACTCTGATCCGGATCAGGGCAAAGCTTCTGGTGGTACACACTGAATTAGCTGTGTTTGAACTAGTCTTAAGTTTGGGCGGGACTGTTATCATTCACTCCTCGGTCACGTCGGGCCAGAGTACCAGCAGCTTGTTAGCCAGCTCTAGTTTCTGAATGAACACTGTGAGATGTGGTTGAAAGTTCTAAAAGCTAGAAAGCAGACCTTTGAGTTTAGGTTATTTTTGGTCACATAATCTCTTCCCAAAAGCCAAGACTGAATATCTGTGTTAATGTACCCAGTGTTCTGCCTGAAAGGCGCTAATGGCTTTCCTGTTTTGTGGTTGCTCGCCTTCATCATGTTGATAGCTGCTGGAAGCTCGCTGCCAGCCACACCCAGGACAACAAGCACACTCCCTGAAACATCCAACAAGACAAACTTACAATAAACCTACGATCTAACACCCTGTGCTTTATTGTAAAACAACTATCTATGGCCACCTTCATCATGAGCAGTTTGAGTTATCTAGTCTTTCTTTTGATTCTGTCCAGGCCAATAACTTTGTGGTGTTTGAGGGCTTCTTCCTCAACAGATCAGGTAACTTCTCCTCTACTCTCAGCTAATTGTTTTGTTGTTGTTGTGAAAGCGGTTAGGTAATTGTTATGTAATTTTCTTCTCTGTGGTAATATGGGCGTTGAGGTGTGGGTAAGAGCTTCAAACATGACATCATTACCAGCTGAACCTGTATTTGTTTGGCATCTCTGGTACTTCATGACATATTCTTGCATGCTGCAGCTTTAAAGTGAATTCTTGCTTTTGGCATCTCGACAAATTCATCTGTTTTGTTGTACATGTCTGTGTGGAAGGACAAAAACTCCCCCTCATTAGAGTGTAAGGAACGTGGCACTCGACCAAAGAGTGCTGATCTGCTTTTATTTCAGTTCCAAAATCTTTTGTTTCACCAAACTCTCCCAGGCTCGCCCTCCTCTCCTCTGACGGATCAGGGGATGTTCGGCTTTTTGTAAGGATCTCTTTTCTTTTCTCATAATGTCCCCAGCATCTTGTCCTCCTTCCTTTGTCCCATAAATAAGGTCCATATTATATATATGATGATGTTGGTCTCTTATTATCTCCTTCATAATTTCTCAGCACTTTCCCATCACCTGCATTTATCTACCTATACAGGTACAATATATGTCATGTATTACGTATCATGCCATATACTGAACCCAGAGAGTCACAACCTGTAGACCAACTCCACCCCCCCACAGACCCGCTGACTGACATGAGAACACCTGCCTGGTTCCTCACCCTCCGATGTCTCTAAATGTCTGTCAGTTTGTTAAAAGCCAGTTGAATGTGATTCATTAATCAGTGGGGGAGGGGCGTAACGATACGTTTTTACAACGATACGATTTCCATGGTTCCGATACGATCCAAGGACGATATCTGGCTCATCTGGAGCGATACGATGCGATGCGATGCGATGCGATGCGATGCGATACGATCAAACAGCTGATAGCGATCAGACAGCTGATAGTGATCAAACAGCTGATAGTGATCAAACAGCTGATAGTGATCAGACAGCTGATAGTGATCAAACAGCTGATAGTGATCAAACAACTGATAGTGTTCAAAGAGCTGCTAGGGATCAAAGAGCTGATAGGGATCAAACAGCTGATAGTGATCAAAGAGCTGATAGTGATCAAACAGCTGATAGTGTTCAAAGAGCTGCTAGGGATCAAACAGCTGATATTGATCAAACAACTGATAGTGTTCAAAGAGCTGATAGGGATCAAACAGCTGATAGTGATCAAACAGCTGATAGTGATCAAACAGCTGATAGTGATCAAACAGCTGATTTCTGTTCGTTTTTTTTACTTTCCTCCCGTCGTGATAATCTGCCTCGCGGACCGTCTGCTCTCCGGCTGGATACGTGAGGCTGATGCTGCGCGCACATAGATATCATGACGGGGAAAGGAAAGTCATTTTCTCTGAATGAAACAACGACAGTGCACGTGGAAAGCTCCTGTAGGGTGAAGACGCCCTCGTCGAGTGGTCTGATAGCACCTGAAACTCTGCCGACCGGCTCCTCTACCGGGTGAGAGAGCGAGGAGTCCAGGGCGCCGCGGATGCATGCTCGCGTTCTAGAGGGCAGAGCTGGCGAGCTGGTGCATGTCTGGAGAGTGAACCGGAGTAAAGTTTAACATTTCTTTACTAATAAAAGTGCTACAAAACACTTTCATGTAACGTTTGTCGTCCTTAAATACAAAGTGCAAATCCTCAGTATTCATACAATCCATTTTATATCGATATACGTCTCCCATGAAGGACAACTAGCCGAGTACCTATCGATGTAGTTGGATCGTAGGAATATAAATCGATGTAGTAGATGAATCGTTACACCCCTAGTTCTTACCTAAGAACAAATCCCAGATAAGAAGACCGGTGAACGTCAGAATCTTGGTGGGTTTTAAAAAGACATGTCTTCTTAGGAGTGGTGGTGGATGAGGCCCGATATGGCTGCTGTCAGATTGAGGCTACCGATCATTTATTTGTGTCAAAGGCACTTCAGTGAATTTGATGAAGATGATTAAAACAGGCTAAAAATCAACTTCAAAACAGAATTCGAATATTGGATTGTGGTTGTCCTGCACTACTCAAGTAACTGTGAACAAGAACAACTATTCCACATGGCTGAATACACAGTAAGATAGCTGCTTGTTTAGTCTGTGAGAGATAAAGCCGGGGGCTGTCTGTCTTCCAGCCTTCACCATGTGATCATCCTCTAGTAGCAGCAGAGGAGATACTGTCCTAATGTAGCCTGTGAAGGACAGTCTGTGGGGCTGGGTAAGGGATCCTATCATGTTGTGTTTCTGTTCCCTGCTCTGAGTGTGCTCTCCTCCACAGCGGCCATGCTGAGAAAGGTTCCCCTAAAAAAGCCGGACGGAGAGATCAAACCCTACTCTCTAATGGAGAGAGAAGGTAAACCGTAGACACTGTTACTACGGTATATGGTGTTTGATGCTGACTGGTGAAGACAGATCACAGTTATGTGCAAGCAATAGATGGATGAATATAAACTCTAAAGTGTTGCGTCACGTTAGTATTAGATGAGGTGAGTTATATTAAGCCTTTTGTATTATATTTAGGCTCTACCTACTGTATGCTCCTATTATGCCATTTATAGATAAAGGAGTTCATTCATAGCCCGGCCTGCATTACAACAGCATGTTTTACAAGATTAAACAGAATACAGATGTCAGCCTAATCCAGGAGTCAG
The DNA here is from genome assembly GCF_043250625.1 of Sebastes fasciatus. Lineage (NCBI taxonomy): Eukaryota > Metazoa > Chordata > Actinopteri > Perciformes > Sebastidae > Sebastes > Sebastes fasciatus. Next base: position 31,523,690 of record NC_133811.1, read on the forward strand.
CAACCTTTACCAGCAAAAGAATAAAGTCGTAATATTACGAGAATAAAGTCAAAACTTTACGAGAAAAAAAAGTCGTAATATTACGAGAATAAAGTGATTACTTAACGAGAAAAAAAGAAAATAACACGTAAAATTATGACATTAGAATATTATTACTTTATTCTCTAAATCTCAGATTTATTATTTTTCCTCATCACCAGTTTTAGATATCACCCTCAGTTTCCTGTGTCCTGTGTCTCTGGAGCTCTGTTCATGTTTAGTTTCTAGTCACTGTTGCTGATAAATACTCAATATGGATTCCTTTTCCTGTCCAGTGGTGCGTCGGGAGCAGCGGGCTCGTCCCTGGCCGTTTGCTCCGCCTCACTCCCCCCAGCGGTCGGTATCCTCCCAGTGCTCCCACTCCCTCAGCGTGGGATCCTCCCCCAGCAGGGCACCCCCGCGAGCCGCCCCAGCTTCTGCCCCTGGGGGCAGCAGGGACCAGAGCCCACAGTCCCCTCTCGTGGAGCGCTGCAGGGCAAGACGCACCAGGTAAGAAAGAAACACGTTGACAGGTGTTCAAATGAGATCTGGTATCTGGAGCGGTCATCCGTTGGCCTTAGAAACGCCCGCCCCCCCGTGGCAGAAATACACTCTTATTGCAGGCAGACGTGTCACTACACGCAAAAATATCAAAGATACCAATACTGAATATCTGAAACGGTTTCAGTACTCATGTTCCACTGTCTCCGTGGTGACGGATACCAGCTGTGCTCTCTGACACACACTTGACACACACTTTTAATAACAATCTCAAATGTGATGCCCTTAATGCTGTGTCAATCTTTAGCTTCGTGCTCCTCGTAGCGACACACATACTGTCTATCAGCGCGGCGCAACTTTAGCGAGTTCCCGACAGACCGTGTGTGTGTTGGCGGTGAGTGTGAGGTTGTTGGTGGCGTTCTAGCTGTGAACGTAGCTCTAGCAGTGTGTGTACAGTTTATTTGATCGGTGAATAAATTCTACGAGGCTATAACTCCTCAAGACCGGAGCCAACTTCCTGTTTCTGTAACTCCGGCTCAGACTGTCTTAAGGTGGACTGTTAAGGTGGACCAGCTTTTCTCCTTAAAGTGACGAGCCGCTCCTCTGCTCAGCTTTTTAATTAATTATTAACATTTCTGTTAACCGTTCAACCGATAGCGTTAAACGGTTAATTATTAACATCCCTAGCTTGAACGCTGATCTACCTGCTTGCATGTCTCCTTCTCTGTCCATGATGAAATGCTATAATATGTAGTATTTGTGATAGCAGTGTAAATGAAGTGTTGTACAGACAGTAGAAGGCTGCTGACAGTGTGCAGGTCGGCTCAGCTTGGCAGAGGGATGTTCCATTTCCTCTCATTAGTCACTTATTGTGTCCAGCCCTCTCTCTCCTACGCATTTGTTCTTTCTAAACACTGTCCCTTTCTTTCTCTTTCTCTTTCCCTTCCCCTTCATTTCTTCATTCTCCCATTCCGCCCCATTTATCTTCTTTTACCCATTTGATGTCTCTCCTTGTTGCCGTCATCATCGTCTCATCGTTCAATAGTTCCCTTAATAGATCTTAGTTGGGCTTCCATTGACGAGCCTCTGACTACCACCGTGGCCTCTTCCTTTTAAAGGATCGCCCGTTGCTCTTTCAGATGTTTCTGTGACACGGATTACGTTTACATGCGCACTAGTATCCTGGTTTTTAAGTCTGGCTCGTGATCATATTGGGGGTATGGTGTTTACATGGAACATGAAAACCTGCTCATCCATAATCCCTTTATACACGATCATAACGGTATCCATACTGTACTCCAAAAGCTGCTCTTAACCAGGATACTAGTGCGCATGTAAACTCACTCATGGAGGAGGCGAGTCTGTTGTTTTTGACTCCACTAAGGAGAGAACAGGCCTAGTGAGGGCAACATGACGACTCGTTCTTATCTGCTTCCCTTTTTGTAGAACCCATTAAATTATCTGCCATAAAACTCCACACGTGAGAGCGCCTTTTGTCATCCGATGAATTAGTATAAACCAAATGAAGTGGTTGGTATAAGAGAGGGGTCGGCAACCTGCGTCTCTTCAGCTCCTCTCCAGAGGCTCCCTGTGGAGTTATATTAGTGGAAATTAATAACTGTTTCTTGTTTACATTTTCTTTTTTATGTATCATTGTTGTAGGTCTATGGTACGACAGGACGACGGAGTATTAGGGCCACATTGAGGAAAAAAAATAAATCTGAGATTTAGAGAATAAAGTCATAATATTATAAAGTAGTCATTTTACGTATTTTCTTTTTTTCTCGTTAAGTTATGACTTTATTCTCGTAATATTCTGACTTTATTGTGTAAATCTCAGAAGTTGTTTCCCTCAATGTGGCCCTAATACTCCGTAGTACATTGTCTCTTTGGCCCTCACTGCATTAGACTTATATACTACATACTTAGACTATAAACTGTGTTACCTTCATCACACTGATCACATGTTTTGCGTATCCAGACAGATTTTCTTTCTGTTGATAGTAAAGGTTGCTGACCCCTGAGATAAGATAAAGTCGTATTTCCATTCTGTGGCTTATTATTTTTCCTGAGTTGGGTTTCATTGATACGCCGTGATGCACGTTTGCTCTCAGTTATGTTTCTTTATATTTTGGTTTTGTAATTAATGTCCTTTTTTTTTCTTTTGTTCTCTTTTTTTCTTTCTGTTGTCTTTCCTAACTGTCCTTTGACTTGCACTTCCATCCCCTCCCGTCCTCCCGTCCTCCTGTCCTCTCTCTTTTATACCCTGCTCTGTATGTTTTGGGATTTCTTTTTCATCCTCCTCGCTGGCTGTTACCATTTCTCTGGCAGCCAACAGGGTCTAGTAGCCAGACGCAGCCTGTACAGTCGGCATATGGACGGCAGAGCTGTTGGACTGCTGGACAGAGCCTTGCCAGGTATGTTAATGTTAATGTTACAACTTTGTTAGAGCCACACATGGAAGTTAAACTGTTCACATCAGTCCCGTCAGTTACTGTATTATACTGGTCATCATGTACAGTAAGGGATAACGTACAGCGAGCCGCTCACTGCTGTGACAGAATCCCCTTCAGGTCTCTCATCGCCCTGAAGGGGATTCTATCACAACAATGACCCGCTAGCTGTACATTATCCTCCTTATTACACGGCTATGTTTACACGGTTACCTAGCAACGGTCTGTTATACATAACAACGCTCTGCTATACATAGCAACGGTCCGCTATACATAGCAACGGTCCGCTATACATAGCAACGGTCCGCTATACATAGCAACGGTCCGTTATACATAGCAACGGTCTGTTATACATAGCAACGGTCTGTTATACATAGCAACGGTCTGCTATACATAGCAACGGTCTGCTATACATAGGAACGGTCTGTTATACATAGCAACGGTCCGCTATACATAGCAACGGTCCGTTATACATAGCAACGGTCTGTTATACATAGCAACGGTCTGTTATACGTAGCAACGGTCTGTTATACATAACAACGCTCTTTTATACATAGGAACGGTCTGCTATACATAGCAACGGTCCGCTATACATAGCAACGGTCCGCTATACATAGCAACGGTCCGCTATACATAGCAACGGTCCGTTATACATAGCAACGGTCTGTTATACATAGCAAGGGTCTGCTATACATAGCAACGGTCCGTTACACATAGCAACGGTCTGTTATACATAGCAACGGTCTGCTATACATAGCAACGGTCTGCTATACATAGCAACGGTCTGCTATACATAGCAACGGTCTGCTATACATAGGAACGGTCTGTTATACATAGCAACGGTCCGCTATACATAGCAACGGTCCGCTATACATAGCAACGGTCCGCTATACATAGCAACGGTCCGTTATACATAGCAACGGTCCGTTATACATAGCAACGGTCTGTTATACGTAGCAACGGTCCATTATACATAGGAACGGTCTGCTATACATAGCAACGGTCTGCTATACATAGCAACGGTCTGTTATACATAGCAACGGTCTGCTATACATACATACATTCGCAACCGTTGTGATGAAAAGAGAGCTGAGCCGGAAGGCAAAGCTCTCGATCTACCGGTCAATCTTCGTTCCTCCTCTCACCTCTGGTCATGAGGGCTGGGTCAGGACCCAAAGAACTAGATCGCGGGTACAAGCGGCCGAAATGGGTTTCCTCAGGAGGGTGGCTTTACTGTAAATTACAAGATGCATTCATGTTAGGGTGAACTCTGTATTTAATACTGACCTGGGTTTCAGTGAAGGTGAACACGTTTGTTTGATGTAAAGTTGCTGAACGTTCTCGGTGGAAGATAGAACCATTAAAGCACCTTGATATGAATGAATGACCGGAGTCAGATGCAGCACAGCTCTCAGCTCTCCTTCCTGTCCCTCCTCATGTGCTAGCACCTTGTGCCTCCTCAGGTCTGAGACCAGTGGGGGATCAGTCACTGGGAAACACAGACACACACAGGTTGGCCAGTATTCACACAGCACCAAGCAGGTATTCACTCTACTGCACTAGACACTTTAACACATTCAACTGTTGATTGTCAGGGAGGTTAACAAGCATGAAAGAAGAGAATGAGGAGGTTTAGTGCCTCCCCCCCATGTGCAGACATTTGTGGCTAAAACACATCGTGAACACTCAGAAAGGAGACCGAGGAAACGGTGAGGACAAACACTTGAAGCAGGAACCATATGGACGTATCTGTGCCGAAACACGTAGATGTTACTGTGATCTCCGTAGACAAGTGTTTGTGGGTAAACGTAGGTCGTAGCGGGTGAAATCATCAGGAAATCCGCCACTTTGGCAGGCAGGGAAAACACTAGTGATGGAACAGAGAACCGTAGTTGTCCTCTTTCTTGTCATCTCGTGCCTCCGTGACCATCGATTCCTCTTATTGATGCTTTCCCACAGTTACGCTGCACAATGACGCAGACGCACGCCGTATCATGTTTCAGTTAGTTTGGGACCGGAGACACGGTGAAGAGATAATAAAGCTCTCAGCAGCATGGAGCTACTAAACCTGAGGGGGTGCATCCTGTTTCTACCTGATAAAGAGACACTGAGAACAACAAACCTGTGTTTACATCAGCAGGAGGAGAGTTAGTAACGTTAGCTGTTAGCAGCCGTTAGCAGCTCAGTCCTGACTGGATGAATACCGGAGATACCAACGTTAACGGAGGTGCCATTGAGTTATTGTTATGAGGCGTTCAAAGTCGGCTCAGGAAAAATTACCATTGGGTGAAGGTAAATTACAACGTTATCATGATGTGTTCAAATGTAATCTGGTAAAATGTAGTTTTTGGTGAGAAACTTGAATAAATCCAGTTGTTTGAGGGAGATGATTTCACATCAATATAAAATAGATATTAGAGAGAGAATTATGACCTGTTTAACTTCATAACACTAGCTCTAAGCAGCTTGCCAAGATTTTTTTAATCCAAGCAAATATTTAAATAATCTATGCAAACAACCACTACAGATGACAAATAATAATAATAAATATACAGTACAGTACTGTGTACAGTAGGCTACCCTCCACAGTGTAATTCCAACACTGTAATTTAACGTGTATATAATGTTTTATATGTAAAATATATCGAACATTCAATGACATCAGAAGTTATTCCTTCATTTAGTGCAGAGATTTCAAAAGTGGCAGATCAATTTTCTGAGTGGCAGACGAAAAAAACTACTCTCCTGCCACAGTGACAGGAAGTGAAGAAAGTTAATATCAGACCCTGCGTTTGGTTATATGAGTCCTTTTTGAAGGCACAGACAAAACCACCTTGTTGAGGTAAGGAGACGTGTTGGGCGTTGAGTTGCTCTCTGGTGTGTTTCAGTTGCATATGTCTGCACATAGGGTTATTATGCAGGGACATGTTTAGGTTTGTCCTCTACCTTCCGTCCGCTGACCCTGTCCTGTCATTAACCCTTAAACCAGGTCCCAGCCGCTCTCACTTCCACCTCTGTGTGCAGCCAAGAAGGACGGCATCTGCAGCCAGACCTCCGTAGACGGCGCAGAGACACGGCTGGACTCAGATGCCGAAGCCTGCGGTGTTAAAGAGGAGATCAGGGTGTTGGACAGTCCACAGCGTCCACAGCATCAAGACAGGTCGGTCAACCAGAGACACATGTTGGAGAAGGAGAGAGACCGATGCAACCCGAACGGCTCGTGGACTGTAGGAGAGAACTGCTACACCGCCTGGTGGGTGAAGCAGAAGCAGGAACACAGGAGCACCCGGCCCTGGTGATCGGGAGCGCCCGGCCCTGGTGACCGATTGGGAGCGCCCGGCCCCGGTGATCGATCGGGAGCGCCCGGCCCCGGCCCTGGTGATCGGGAGCGCCCGGCCCTGGTGATCGGGAGCGCCCGGCCCCAGTGATCGATCGGGAGCGCCCGGCCCTGGTGACCGATCGGGAGCGCCCGGCCCTGGCCCTGGCCCTGGTGATCGGGAGCGCCCGGCCCCGGCCCTGGTGATCGGGAGCGCCCGGCCCCAGTGATCGATCGGGAGCGCCCGGCCCCGGTGACCAATCGGGAGCGCCCGGCCCTGGCCCTGGTGATCGGGAGCGCCCGGCCCTGGCCCTGGTGATCGGGAGCGCCCGGCCCCGGTGACCGATCGGGAGCGCCCGGCCCCGGCCCTGGTGATCGGGAGCTACTTTTGCTCTAAACTGAGACGTTTTTTAAATGTTATTGAGTTGTGGAAGCGTTCGATGCTTTCAGAACACATTGTACTCATGTGTTGAGTCGACACTCTGCAGCTCTTCAGGACCCAAACTGTGTTCTGGAAGAAGACGTCTTTCTCCTTTTAAAAGGGCTTTTTGTAATGTTGGTCTCCAAGATGAGTCATTTAACTGTCAACCAGTTTAATCTTAACTAGTTATGAGCCAAATATGAATGTGTTTCACTACAAGAGCCGTCAGACACCAACATCCAAACCCAGTTGAAAAAATCGCCAAATATATAAAATAAACTTTCAAAATCATGTAACAATCATCAGTCTTCTGCTCTGAGACACTGACCTGTTTTTTTTATTTGAATATCTACAACATCACGCTGTCATAGCCAACAAACACACTTCCTGTATCTGACCGGTTCACTTCATGTGCAGAAATTGTGGTGAAATGAAATAAGTTCCTGTACGTTAGCGTAGCTGTACGTTAGCTGTACGTTGGCGTAGCTGTACGTTGGCGTAGCTGTACGTTGGCGTAGCTGTATGTTGGCGTAGCTGTACGTTAGCGTAGCTGTACATTAGCTGTACGTTGGCGTAGCTGTACGTTAGCGTAGCTGTACGTTAGCTGTACGTTGGTGTAGCTGTACGTTGGCGTAGCTGTACGTTGGCGTAGCTGTACGTTAGCGTAGCTGTACGTTAGCTGTACGTTGGCGTAGCTGTACGTTAGCGTAGCTGTACGTTAGCTGTACGTTGGCGTAGCTGTACGTTGGCGTAGCTGTACGTTAGCGTAGCTGTACGTTGGCGTAGCTGTACGTTGGCGTAGCTGTACGTTAGTGTAGCTGTCTCCATCTTATGGCACGTGTACTTTACCACAAGAACACTTGACGGGGACTTTAATACAAGCACAGTGAAGGTTTTATTATGTTACACATTATATTGTTTCATTTAGCGATGTATTTTATTCATTCCCCGTAGACCCCGGAGATGTTAACTTTACAACAGAAATAAACATGTTTACAGTCTGGTACAAGAAACGTTTTTGGTCTCTACGGCTGATTTCCCCGTTAGAGACAACAACAGAACATGAAAACAGAACATGAAAACAGAGCCATGAGGAGGAGCAGAAGTTTAGTTCACTCTCAGAACACTTAAATTACAACATGCTGAAAGGTTATTATGGGATTTTTGCCAAATGATGCCAAAAATATACTGACTACTGCAGCTTTAAAGTTCGGCCTTAATGAGGGCTTGGCTGCTTTGAGTGACAGGTGGGTGTCGTACCAGACGTCACCCGGACCGCCTCAGCTCCACCTCTTTAGCTGGGAGTTGTGCCGCGGACCAAGATCCTCCCACTTGGAGCTTCACAGCGGCTCTATAGAAACCTCGTCATGACGTCACGGAGACTACGGAGCAGATGTGCTGTAACTGCAGCTCTGAATCCACCGCTGAACGCTGATCTCCATCTCTGCATCACTGAAGAATCAACAGACCCGTCCGCTACAAAAACTGGATTTTATTTCATTTCTCTTTAAAAACTCTCACCTTACAAACACGTATCTGTTTCTTTCAAATGTTCTTCCTCATTATTCAATTTTTATAGGATCAACATTCAAGGAAATGCTCCTCAACATTACAAAGAACTGTCTTAAATTACAGAGTGCTTTCTGAGGCTTTGTATGCGTTTATAGTTTGTCTTTGTTAGAACAGACTGAACTCTCTGCAGCTGCGTCGTCATTTCACCCGTCAGAGTCAATTAGCTCAGATTTCCCGCCTTTGCCGGATTAGTAACTCGCAGTAGTACTTTGACCTTTTTTCTCAGCAAAGAGCTCATTCTCATTCCCGCTGAACTGGTTTTTCCTTTGCGTCAGCAGAGGAACATTAGCTGCATACAGGGAGGACGTTTAATGATTAAAATGAGAGCTGCATAGTTTCACAGGTCATGGGAAGTCCAGGAAACAAAACTGTCATCTTTGTTTTTCCAAAGAAACCAAATAAAGGAATTTTAACATTTTGGTAAATAAGCTTATTTTCCCCCAAAAGTAGGATGAAAGGACGTGAATCTATTTTTAAGGACTTGATTAGCTTAGCGGAGGACAGCATACATACTGGAAGCATGGGGGAAACACAAAGGCATTAAATATTAATTTGGACATCTCACTCTCCAAAAGAAAGCATACTCATTTAACTGACTAATTCCTACACACAGTGTCTAAAGGCCATCAAGATCTTCTCCAGATATATACATTTTTAAACGAACCATCTCTTGAAGACATATTTAGGTTAATGATCGACAATATTTAGGAAGTCCTGGAAACCACTGAGCCCACTGTTCCTTCTCCACAAGTCCAGGTTCATCATCAACACGTGTCCTCTAGTCGTCCTCTCGGAGTAAGGAGAGGTAGATGTTGGACTGGAGGAAGCGGGGGTAGCAGTCTGTGTCCAGGTTCATCATCAACACGTGTCCTCTAGTCGTCCTCTCTGAGTAAGGACAGGTAGATGTTGGACTGGAGGAAGCGGGGGTAGCAGTCTGTGTCCAGGTTCATCAACACGTGTCCTCTAGTCGTCCTCTCGGAGTAAGGAGAGGTAGATGTTGGACTGGAGGAAGCGGGGGTAGCAGTCTGTGTCCAGGTTCATCATCAACACGTGTCCTCTAGTCGTCCTCTCTGAGTAAGGACAGGTAGATGTTGGACTGGAGGAAGCGGGGGTAGCAGTCTGTGTCCAGGTTCATCATCAACACGTGTCCTCTAGTCGTCCTCTCTGAGTAAGGACAGGTAGATGTTGGACTGGAGGAAGCGGGGGTAGCAGTCTGTGTCCAGGTTCATCATCAACACGTGTCCTCTAGTCGTCCTCTCTGAGTAAGGACAGGTAGATGTTGGACTGGAGGAAGCGGGGGTAGCAGTCTGTGTCCAGGTTCATCAACACGTGTCCTCTAGTCGTCCTCTCGGAGTAAGGACAGGTAGATGTTGGACTGGAGGAAGCGGGGGTAGCAGTCTGTGTCCAGGTTCATCAACACGTGTCCTCTCGGAGTAAGGACAGGTAGATGTTGGACTGGAGGAAGCGGGGGTAGCAGTCCGTGTCCAGCAGTGAGTAGATGCGTTTCTGAGCGTGGGACAGGGAGGTGTGAGAGGGAGCCTGCAGCAGCTGGATGGTCAGATCTCTGGTCTTACTGTCCAGGTTCACCTACAACAAGACAACACAGCAGGTAAGTAAGTACTGTACGGGCTACGCTCATTTAAACCTGGATTACTACTCAGATTTTAGCTTTTGGAGTTTTGACCGTCACTTCCATCGGCTAAACTGTCGGCTTATTTCCAACTTGTCTAAACATCTGATGGCTTGTAGGTCATGACCTTTTGGACTTTGTCTAAACACAAGCAGCCGTACAAGAACCTCTCCTAAATAATATAATATATATTCCAACTGTAATTAATTTGAAATACATTTGGATTTAAATCAGGAACAACTTGATCAAAGAATACGTCAACAAGACGTTAGGAATCTGCAGAGACGTTCCCGACTCAGTGGTTGAGACTCGGGCCGTCTCTTCTCCTTCTGAGTGTTATCAACTCTCATCAATAACAAGATGTTTGTTTTATCAAACTGCTCCGGAGAAAGCATGTGCAACGTGTGCAACGTGTGCAACGTGTGCAACGTGTGCAACGTGTGCAACATGTGCAACGTGTGCAACATGTGCAACGTGTGCAACATGTGCACGTAGTGGAGTTTGTAAATGACTACATGAATACAGCTATTGATGCAACTCTGTGACATTAAACTTGAACCTCCAACACAAAGCTTCCGTAAACACGGGGAGTATCCAGAACACACAGAGCACATTGTTCGGAGGGAGGAGGAATACTTCTGAGAATAAAACAGATGAAAGTGCATTAAGAGGGAAAAGAAAGGTCGTGATGATGTGACAGGACTTGAGTTACACTTCCTGGTTCATGAAGAGAGGTCACATAGCTGTCGGTGCGTGCAGCCAGACTGAGTATAAAAGCAGGCGTGTACCTCGCGGGGAGCTCCGGGCTGGATGTAGGTGGAGCAGATCTCCTTGGCCCTCCTCTGAAGGCTGAAGTTGTTGGACGAGTGTCGGTACTGCTCACAGGCCAGATAGAACTGCAGGTTCTCCTCGCTGAACTCTGAACGCAGGAACGCTCCGAACACTGAGAGACCAGCTGGGAGGAGGAGGAGGAGGAGGAAGAGGATGAGGATGAGGAGGAGGAGATGCATGTTACAAGAGGACAATCACACACAACAATCCCTCAGGCCTTATCAAATCAAATCAAATCAATTTATTTTTGTATAGCGTCAAATCACAACAGAAGTTATCTCAAGACGCTTTATGCTTATGAGCACAACATGTTTTTATTTAATCTTTATGTAACCAAATAAAAACAGCGTAGCCGCACGGGACACCGACCTGCAATGATTTATATGTATAAGAAGTTACAAACAGCACCTTTAATTTCTAAGATACTAAGACACTACCCATATGACCCGTCGCTTTCATCTACTGTATACTGACATTAAACTCACTGTAGCCGACCGACATCAGATTATTGTCCAACCATTTCTGAGTAGTATTGACCGATCGAGTTTGAGCGGACTTGGTTGCATGCAGGTAAACCGTCCATGTGGAGAGCAAAAGAGGTGGAACGCGTTGGCCGAAATGTAACCTTGGAACCCGCCGTCTGATGATGACTTAGCTTTTTATTAGCTGAGAAATAAACTGTTAACTGTGTGAAACTATCCAGCCGTAGGCGTCGTCTCTCAACTCCATCCTTGCGTCTCAAGTTGCTAATCGCTCTGTAAGCTGGCACACGGAAGAGGAAGTCTTGGTCTGGATATCCGTTATCTCAGCAGAAGATGAGATATCTGGACTTTTAGTCACTAGAATGGGTCAAGCTCCAAAAACATATTTCCCATAATGCAACTTGATAGCATCTTTTAGTAGACCCTTGCTGCGTGGTAAACACCCTTCAAAGGTCTTCACATGTCAGATCTGACACCATGTGGACAACCTACACCAGGGGTCAGCGACCTTTACTATCGAAAGACTGGAGCCGCAAATCATGTGATCATTGTGATGAAGGTAACGCAGTTTATAGTCTAAGTATATAGTATATCAGTCTAATGCAGTGAGGGCCAAAGAGACAATGTACTACGGAGTATTAGGGCCACATTGAGGGAAAACACATCTGAGATTTACACAATAAAGTCAGAATATTACGAGAATAAAGTCATAACTTTACGAGAATTAAAAAGCACTAATTAAAACAAGGTTGTCACCGAGGTTCCGACCCGGCTTGGGGCCCTTCTGTGTGGAGTTAGCATGTTCTCTCCCCGTGTTAGGGTGGGGTTTTCTCCTGGTACTCAGGTTTCCTCCCACAGTCTCTCTCAGAAGGAAGCAGGACTTACTTTGGCTGTCCAGCAGGGCGTTGAGGGAATCGGCCCATTTCTCCAGCTCTTCTCCGGCGATCTTCCTCTTCTTGCTTTGGCCCACCAGACTCCACTGACGCATGAAGAGCAGGCGAGACCTCCTCTCTGTAGGGCTGGGGACAAAAGGACAGGGACAGACAGCGGTCAGCACTAAAAGATACCGCTATCATCACAACAATCTCATCAGGGTAAGATCCATAAAGACTGACTCAGGATCAATGTTTGTCTAAGGACAGTTAATGAAATGTCTCGAGTGTGGTGAACATAAATAAATAAATAAATAAATAAATAGGATTCTGACCTGTCTTTCTGTTCTGTGTTGGACAGGTTGGAGTTTGAGGAATGAGGACTCTGAAGCAGAAAAGAAAACAGGTTAAATGTTCCACTCTCTGAGAGCTCAATGAAGCAGCTTCTCTAGATTTAAACCTCCGACCTCAGCTACAGCAGACTCATAGAACTGGGTTTAAACCCCTAACCTCAGCTACAGCACTGACACATAGAACTGGGTTTAAACCTCTAACCTCAGCTACAGCACTGACACATAGAACTGGGTTTAAACCTCTAACCTCAGCTACAGCACTGACTCATAGAACTGGGTTTAAACCTCTAACCTCAGCTACAGCACTGACACATAGAACTGGGTTTAAACCTCTAACCTCAGCTACAGCACTGACACATAGAACTGGGTTTAAACCTCTAACCTCAGCTACAGCACTGACTCATAGAACTGGGTTTAAACCTCTAACCTCAGCTACAGCACTGACACATAGAACTGGGTTTAAACCTCTAACCTCAGCTACAGCACTGACTCATAGAACTGGGTTTAAACCCCTAACCTCAGCTACAGCACTGACACATAGAACTGGGTTTAAACCTGTAAAAGCTTCGTCATCTTGTGACTCTCATTCTTCTTGTAAAGAGTAACTGAACTATCATAACAATCCCATCTCAACGTGCACTTAATGGCTTCGTTTTCTGAAGCTTTCAACCGTTTCACATGGTCGTCATCAGCAGACGGGAGTCACGGTCGTCATGGAGATCAGTCTGTTGACATGAGAGCTCAGCAGCTGTATGATGCACTTTAAGGACATCATGTTTGAGTGTTGAGTGAAGCACAACCGGCTCGTTTAAAGGGACAGTGTGGAGGATTTTTGTGGTGTGGTTGCAGGTTGCAACCAACTGAGTACCCCTCCTCTCACTCCTCCCTTTCCAAGACGGAGGTAACGTGAGCGGCCGAGTGCTTAACCGTGGTGACGGTGTTGGCCTGGCTCAGAGGTCATTCATATCCATACCATAATAACACTACTTTAGGAGCAACAGAAGTCAGACAGCGGCTGGCGGTACCACGGTTTAACACTCTGCGACTCACGTTACCGCAGTTTCACAAATGTGTCGGAGAACTACGGCGGTCTTCAGGTGACGTAAAACCATGAAAGTGTCTCTCTAGAGCAGAGTTTGGTTTGTCCCTTCTGGGCTCCTGTAGAAACATGTAGGACTCCGTGAAGAGGACCCGATCCCTCTGTACATATGAAGGACTCATTCTAAGCTAACGGAAACCATTCTTAGTTTCAGGTGATTATACACTAATGAAAACATACTTATTCATATTATATTCCATTTCTACAATGTTCCAACGTTTAATCTGGATCCTATCTGTAAGAAGAAGCTGCCTCTATGCTGCTCTACAGACTGAAACTGAAGCGGGTCCCACCTGCCCAAACAGACTCTTGAGGTGCAGTTTAGCAGCTGATAGTTTGGCTTTGTGCTGGTGGCGGTGCTGGAACCTGAAGGGGTTGGAGGAGGAGGAGGAAGGAGACGGAGGAGGCTGGTCATCTCTGTCCATGCTCTCCGTGCTGCCCTGGGCGCCCGGCGCCAGCTGGCCGTCGCTGTAGGCCCTGCATCCTTCGCCGAGGGCACCGATTCCCAGGTGGTTCTTGTCCTGTTTCCCCAGCTCGGTCAGGTTCTCCACGCTGACGCTGTGCTCCTTTTTCAGCTTCTTCTTCTTCCCCGCATCGCCGGGACTCGCTCTGGGCTCCTGGATGGTGGGAGTCAAACATCCGTCCTGCTCGTCTTCCTCCGTGTGAGGCGTGTAAGTGCCGGACTCCCGGTTGTTGTCATAATCTGGGTTCTTCAGCACCACCTTCCTCCACGGGAAGAAGTCCAGATCCAGGAGGGATCCCTCGGAGTTGAATCTGCGCATGGTGGCTGTGTGAGAGCTGAACAAAGACAAGTAAAGACCAGAATGAGGTTGAAGAAGAGATCAGCAGAAAGCAGAAAGAGATAAACATAAAGCAGAGATTTAATCTTTTTATTAGGATCTCTTTTAGCCAAGCTATTCTTCAAAGAGTCCTCAAACATCAAAAAGACATCACTTTAATAGAAACAAACAATATTTATACAAGTAAGAAACCTAAAACCCACAACTAGTCCCGAACACTGAACATTAAAACAACTAATACTGAGAACCCACCTGATATACCAGGAACTAGATCATCTTCAGATACATATTTCTATCATCTCACATACTTTCATTTCAGATAGTTTTTTAAAAGTAATCCTAGACCAGGGCTCAGAAACCTTTACTATCAAAAGAGACATTTTAGACAAAAAAAGAAGAAGAAAATATCTGTCTGGAGCCGCTAAACATGTGATCATTGTGATGAAGGTAACTCAGTTTATAGTCTAAGTATATAGTATATCAGTCTAATGCGGTGAGGGCCAAAGAGACAATGTACTACGGAGTATTAGGGCCACATTGAGGGACAAACATCTGAGACTTACACAATAAAGTCAGAATATTACGAGAATAAAGTCATAACTTTACGAGAAAAAAAATTAAATAACATGTAAAATGACTACTTTATAATATTATGACTTTATTCTCTAAATCTCAGATTTATTTTTTTCCTCAATGTGGCCCTAATACTCCGTCGTACCGTCGTACCATAGACCTACAACAATGATACATAAAAATTAAAATGTAAACAAAAAACAGTTATTAATTTCCATTTGTAAAACTCCACAGGGAGCCACTGGAGAGGAGCTGAAGAGACGCAGGTTGCTGACCTCTGACCCCTGGTCTAGCCGTTGCCCTTGTGGTGTCATGTAGTTAATTCCACCTTTGAGGGGGTTGAGGTTGGGAAAGAAAAATAAAATTGGACTATCAGAAAAATGGGTCAAAGAGATGATGAAGTGCTTTGTATTGACTGTTTCTACTCAGTAATACAGCGACCGAGCTCCCATAGAAACACCACATCTTAATTTATGAGAGTTAAATTAAGTTAATTTATGAGAGTTAAATTAAGAATTAGAATTACAGCCTTCACCAACCAGTTAGTTAGTTTACATCCATGTCTGTTTAAAATGTCATCACTTCATCCTACTCGTGTTAAATCGTCATTATTCTTGAGTTATGGTCAAAAACGTGTTTCGTGAGCAGTGTCTGAAATTAACTTTCTTCACTTCCTGCCACTCAGATATTTTATCTGCCACTTTAGAAATCTCAGCACGCCGTGGAGGGAGACTAGTGTACACAGTACTCTACTGTACTTTGTTATTGTCATCTATAGTGATTATTTGCATTAAAACACACAATTTTAGTTAAACAGCTCATAATTCTCTCTCTAATATCTATTTTATATAATAATGTATTACTATAAGCTGCTAAGAGCTAGTGTTATGAAGTTAAACAGGACAGCAGAACTCAGATCAGCTCTGACTGCTTGTTTTCCTCCAGTCTGTGAAATCTTGTAGATGCCGTTAGGAGCACCGGAGGACACCGGAGGAACAGGATTTTTTTTTCAGGTTACCTGTTTAGTGTTCTACTGTCACGATACAGCGACCGTTTTATAACAAAAAAAACTTTTTTTAATCATATTTGTATAATCTGCCTCCTTCAGCTTTTAACAAGCACTTTCTGATTCCTACATAAAGCCCCTTTACGTTTTCACTTAAAACGTTGACCAACTTTTACTTAGTGTCTTATCAATTTAACTTAAAAACTAATTAGCAGTTTTATATTTCCTTGATTCTATAAACAGAGACTAATAAACTCGGCTGCTTGAAGAGCTGGTCGGTCAGCAGCAGTCAGGAAGTGCTGCTGAGTGCTGCTGTGGGAGAACCAGCAGTTGTCTCATTAGTTATATAAACCCTCCCGGTGTGTATTTACCTCTTCGTCCAGCAGTGTTTCTAAGCTTTCTCCTCCATGGCAGGTAGTTAGATTCCTCCAGATCTCATTACAGCAACATATGCACGACCAGAAGCTTCAGGATATCCAACAATACCGAGTTAATGTCTCCAGAAAGAAGCGAGAATCCAACCTGCTCCTCCTCCTCCTGCTGCTGCTGCTGCTGTTACTCCTGTTACTGCTGCTCAGTAAACAGTCAACCTTCTCTCCTCCTACAGAGCTCTCTTATGGTCGCAGACTGAAGACAGACTTCAGGAAAAGTTCCATAAAGTTTCCACCCGAGACAACCTGAACCTCCTCCTCATGACCTCATCACTGCTGCTGCACCGCCACTCCTTCAATCACACCTTCTTTACCTTCTTTACCTGTGTGCCTGAACTTGCCCGTCAGGACGAGACTCCTTCAGGAGAGCCTGGTAAACACACACCCACAAACACATACACGCACGCACGCACGCACGCACACATATAAACACACACAGACACGCGCACACACATGCACACAGACGCACGCACACACACACACACACACACACGTCCTGGAAAACACGCAACAATGCACTGATACAGGCTTTATTAAGAGTGTTCAGTGTGTGTGTGTGTGTGTGTGTGTGTGTGTGTGTGTGTGTGTGTGTGCGTGCATGTGTGTGTGTGTGTGTGTGTGTATGCATGTGTGTGCGTGTGTGTTTGAACAGAAAGAGCTGAAGAATAGAATAAATAAATAGAATCCATCCCACCTCCAGTAACCTTTTATAATAACAACCAATACCTAATACTACTACCACTAATAATAATAATAATAATAATAATAATAATAATAAATCACTTTGTTTGTTTACTTAATCACACATTGAGGTGAAAGTAGAAATAATTGGCACGTTCCAACAGTTTTAAATAAATTAAATAATGTTCACCAAAGTGACACAAAGACGCTCAGGCATGAAACAGACGCCTCTCGCTACGTCACTGCTACGTCACTGCGGGGTCCTTCTGACGTTGCGTTCAGGGTCGTGTTTAGTTGGGAGGAAATAATGAAGCTAGTGAGCTAACAGCTGATCGACCTGAAGACCAGCTGCTCACCGGATGTTACCTCTAAACCAACATCCTCCAGGCTGTTACAGAGTTTAACAGACAGCAAGACCTTCACCTGAACCTGGACGACTACCCTGGACGACTACCCTCCTCTCCGGAGGAGAGATTACCTTAGGGATTAGCTAGCTGGCTAACAAGCTAACAACAACAACAAGAAGGTGCTGAAGCTGAAGAAGCTGAAGGTGCTGAAGAAGCTGAAGGTGCTGAAGAAGCTGAAGAAGCTGAAGGTGCTGAAGGTGCTGAAGAAGCTGAAGGTGCTGAAGAAGCTGAAGGTGCTGAAGGTGCTGCATCTCTCTGAGTATTAACCTCATGATTAGTTCAGCTTGGTTCCTCTTTACCATCTAACACATTACACATTAAACCTGATGTATATTAGTGAACATTAGGAAACATCAGTGAACATTAGGAAACATTAGTGAACATTAGTGAATATTAGTAAATATTAGTGAACATTAGGAAACATTAGTAAATATTAGTGAACATTAGTGAACATTAGGAAACATTAGTGAACATTAGTGAATATTAGTAAATATTAGTGAACATTAGGAAACATTAGTGAACATTAGGAAACATTAGTGAACATTAGGAAACATTAGTGAACATTAGTGAATATTAGTAAATATTAGTGAACATTAGGAAACATTAGTGAACATTAGTGAATACTAGTAAATATTAGTGAACATTAGGAAACATTAGTGAACATTAGTGAACATTGGTAAATATTAGTGAACATTAGGAAACATTAGTGAACATTAGTGAACATTAGTGAATATTAGTAAATATTAGTGAACATTAGGAAACATTAGTGAACATTAGGAAACATTAGTGAACATTAGGAAACATTAGTGAATATTAGTAAATATTAGTGAACATTAGGAAACATTAGTGAACATTGGTGAATATTAGTAAATATTAGTGAACATTAGGAAACATTAGTGAACATTAGTAAATATTAGTGAACATTAGAACATTAGTGAACATTAGGAAACATTAGTGAACATTAGGAAACATTAGTGAACATTAGTAAATATTAGTGAACATTAGGAAACATCAGTGAACATTAGGAAATATTAGTGAACATTAGTAAATATTAGTGAACATTAGGAAATATTAGTAAATATTAGTGAACATTAGTAAATATTAGTGAACATTAGGAAACATCAGTGAACATTAGGAAATATTAGTGAACATTAGGAAACATTAGTGAACATTAGGAAACATTAGTGAACATTAGGAAACATTAGTGAATATTAGTAAATATTAGTGAACATTAGGAAACATCAGTGAACATTAGTAAATATTAGTGAACATTAGTAAATATTAGTGAACATTAGTAAATATTAGTGAACATTAGGAAACATCAGTGAACATTAGTAAATATTAGTGAACATTAGGAAACATTAGTGAACATTAGTAAATATTAGTGAACATTAGGAAACATCAGTGAACATTAGGAAATATTAGTGAACATTAGAACATTAGTAAATATTAGTGAACATTAGGAAACATCAGTGAACATTAGTAAATATTAGTGAACATTAGTAAATATTAGTGAACATTGGGAAACATCAGTGAACATTAGTAAATATTAGGAAATATTAGTGAACATTAGGAAACATCAGTGAACATTAGTAAATATTAGTGAACATTAGAACATTAGTGAACATTAGGAAACATCAGTGAACATTAGTGAAAATTGGGAAACATTAGTGAACATCAGTGAATATTAGTGAACATCAGTGAACATTAGGAAACATTAGTGAACAGTAAAACATTAGTAAACAGAACATTAGTAAATATTAGTGAACATTAGTAAATATTAGAATATTAGTAAACATTAGTGAACATAAGGAAACATCAGTGAACATTAGTGAACATCAGTGAATATTAGTGAACATTAGGAAACATTAGTGAACAGTAAAACATTAGTAAACATTAGAACATTAGTAAATATTAGGAAACATCAGTGAACATTAGTGAAAATTGGGAAACATTAGTGAATATTAGTGAACATCAGTGAATATTAGTGAACATCAGTGAACATTAGGAAACATTAGTGAACAGTAAAACATTAGTAAACAGAACATTAGTAAATATTAGTGAACATTAGTAAATATTAGAATATTAGTGAACATAAGGAAACATCAGTGAACATTCGGAAACATTAGTGAACATTAGTGAACATTCGGAAACATTGGTGAACATTAGGGAACATCAGTGAATATTAGTGAACATTAGGAAACATTAGTGAACATCAGTGAATATCAGTGAACATTAGTGAACATCAGCTACGTGTTTTACGGTTCTGACTTGATTTCAGACCTTGAGGATGTCTGAGTCCAGCAGCCTGACTGACGTCACCGTGAAGACTCTGGACTCTCAGAGCAGAAGATACACAGTCAGAGGAGAGGTGAGGCTTTAATTCATCATTACAATCAGTCAGTGCTTTACTTCCACTCATCTGCCCCCCCCCTGTTTCAATGACAGCCTGTGTGTTGTGTGTGCGTGTGTTGTGTGGTGTGTGTTGTGTGTTGTGTGTTGTGTGTTTGTGCCACCAGCTGACAGTGAAGCAGTTTAAGGAACACATCGCAGCCTCGGTGGAGATCCCGGTGGACAAGCAGAGGCTCATCTACCAGGGCAGAGTGCTGCAGGATGACAGGACGCTGAATGAATACAGTGAGTACATGAAACCTGTGGGTTTTGTCTCTCTTGATGTGCATCGTCTCACTAAATAGAAAAAAAACAAAAACATATCATGCTTCTCAGTGTGATCGGGGAATATTCATCCATCCCTTTGTTTCTCCATCAGATGTAGATGGAAAGGTGATCCACCTGGTGGAGCGTGCCCCGCCTCAGGCCACCATGCCTGGATGTGGGGGTGCGGGTGTTTCCAGCGGGGGGGCAGAGGGCGGAGGCAGCAGCAGCAGTCACGCCTCCACCTCCTCCCAGGGTGCACCGCATGACCGCAACAGCAACAGCTACGTGATGCTGGGGACCTTCAACCTGCCCGTCAACATCATGGACCCTCAGCAGATGCAGGTGGGATGTGTCTGCTGCATGCAAACCAAAGCTTCACTGTACTGTTCTGAAGGTGAACAATGACATCATGCTTCATGACTGCTAGAGCTGACTGATGTTTGTGTGTGCAGAGCAACGGCTCGGTGGACGTGCAGATCAACTTGGACCAGTCAGTGCAGAGTGAGCCCAGGATGAGGCTGCAGCTGGCCGAGAACCTGCTAAGAGACGCTCGCTTCCTCATCCACAGGCTGGAGGTACGTTGTTCTTTACAGCCTGATAGCACGGTCACTACATAGCTTAGCTTAGCTGAGCAAGTCATACAGCATTTTCACAATTATTAAGTTATGTATGTGTTTTTAGTTTTGGCACTACAATTCCCACCATGCTTTGGGTCAGGGGTCAGGGGTCAGGGGTCAGCAACCTTTACTATCAAAAGAGACATTTTAGGCACAAAATAAATAAATCTGTCTGGAGCCGCAAAACATGTGATCATGGTGATGAAGGTAACACAATTTATAGTCTAAGTATATCAGTCTAATGCAGTGAGGGCCAAAGAGACAATGTACTACGGAGTATTAGGGCCACATTGAGGGAAAACACATCTGAGATTTACACAATAAAGTCATAACTTTACGAGAAAAAAATAAATGACTACTTTATAATATTATGACTTTATTCTCTAAATCTCAGATTTATTTTTTTTCCTCAATGTGGCCCTAATACTCCGTCGTACCGTCGTACCATAGACCTACAACAATGATACATAAACACAATAAAGACAGAATATTACAAAATAAAGTCAGAACTTTACGAGAAAAAAAAGTCGTAATATTCCGAAAATAAAGTTAGAACTTTACGAGCGGACGCAAAATTGTAACTTCGCCATGCAGCGTTAGGATTACTATGAGAGGAAAACATCTTGAGGAAAAAAGTTGGAATTTTCCAAGAAAAAGACGTCATATTTTTAGAATAAAGTCGTACTGTTAAAAGACGTTTACTTTAATAATGTGTCGTAGTAAACAGCTGAGTGCAGTCTGTCTGTTATGTGTCAGATGAGGAAGGTGGAGGACATTACTGTGGCTCAGAGGACAGAGCGGGTCGCCCTCCAGTTGGAAGGGTGGAGGTTGGACACATGTCGAAGTGTCCCTGAGCAGGATGCTGGCCTTTCAGATGGATATACAGCTTTCATGTCATATCTGAACCAACAGGACGGCCCTCAGTACTCAGTATGTGTTTGTGTGTCTTGTGATGTGTTCATGTGTTGTAGGGAGTGTCCGGTGACAGCAGCTCCCATTCACAGCCAGAGGTACTTCAGTCCTCTTCCTCCCAACCGCCGCCGCCGTCTTCCTCCTCTGTCAGAGCGGCAGCAGCATCACAACTCATGGACACCAGCTCTCCTCCTGCTGCTCCGTCATCCTCCACCTCCACCCAGACGGAGGGACCAGCCAACACCGGGCCCAAGTGAGTCAGAGTCGTGGACCGCATGGCTCCAATAATACCAGATATTAACATGTGATCCGTACACGGATACGTCCTCTGGATAACGGCGTCCCATCTGTGGGTCTCTGCAGGACCTTTTGTAGTGCTGACTCCTCCTGTCCTCTGTTTGTCCTCAGTCACCCGAGTCCAGCGGAGTTCGTGGAGGTTCTCTCTGAGGTCCGGAGGGTGGAGGAGAGCTTACGTCCCTTCATAGAGAGGACCCACTCCATTCTTGTAGCGGCCACTTCAGCAGACTACAACAACAATGTAAGGAGGGAGAACGACCTCTCACACATATCACACATACGTATATATCTTGTTTACTGATGCTCCGTGTCCCGCACGTCACGTTACCATCAGCTGTTGGTTCGTGTCCCGTTTTCACAACGTTCAGTTTCATTTTCACTTTACCAATGGTTGAAGTTTTAAGCCCAATCTTTTCACATAACACCGCTTTGTTGTGCCCCTTGGTGTCACATCCCTTGGTGTCACATCCCTTGTTGTCGCGCCCCTTGGTGTAACATCCCTTGTTGTCGCGCCCCTTGGTGTAACATCCCTTGGTGTAACATCCCTTGGTGTAACATCCCTTGGTGTAACATCCCTTGGTGTCACATCCCTTGGTGTCACATCCCTTGTTGTCACATCCCTTGGTGTAACATCCCTTGGTGTAACATCCCTTGGTGTCACATCCCTTGTTGTCGCGCCCCTTGGTGTAACATCCCTTGGTGTCACATCCCTTGGTGTAACATCCCTTGGTGTCACATCCCTTGTTGTCGCGCCCCTTGGTGTCACATCCCTTGGTGTCACATCCCTTGGTGTCACATCCCTTGTTGTAACATCCCTTGGTGTAACATCCCTTGGTGTCACATCCCTTGTTGTCGCGCCCCTTGGTGTCACATCCCTTGGTGTCACATCCCTTGTTGTCACATCCCTTGGTGTCACATCCCTTGTTGTAACATCCCTTGGTGTAACATCCCTTGGTGTCACATCCCTTGGTGTCACATCCCTTGTTGTCACATCCCTTGGTGTAACATCCCTTGGTGTAACATCCCTTGGTGTCACATCCCTTGGTGTCACATCCCTTGTTGTCACATCCCTTGGTGTCACATCCCTTGTTGTAACATCCCTTGGTGTAACATCCCTTGGTGTCGCGCCCCTTGGTGTCACTTTTTCTTGACAACAAAACCACTATTGTCAGGTGTAGGAAAGAACTACATGGTTGGGCACTGAACGTTGTGAACGCGGGACACGAACAGACAGCTGATTGTAACGTGAAATTGAACTCACGGGACACGAACAGCGGTCTCCTCGATGAAAGCCTCGGGTTTCCTCTCTCCTCGTTCCTTCAGTGGGAGGGACTATGTATGTAATATCTACCTACGGTGTGATGGTCAGTGCAGATGAGCACTATATTATCAAATCAAAGTTAATATTGAACACATCTTTATCATTCTCTTTACTACTAGAACTTGTACGACTTATTAAACTGTGTTAATAACAGTCCGTCTGCTTCCACAGACCCAGGAGAGGGAGGAGGATCAGCGCATTCTCAACCTGGTCGGAGATGCTCTGCGTCTCCTCGGCAACAGCTTAGTCGTCCTCGGTGACCTACGCTGTAACCTGGCGACCTCTCCTCCACGTCACCTGTACATGGTCCGTCCGATGGCCCACTACAGCCACCCAGTCCTGCTCCAGGCCGGTCTGCCACACATGTCCCTCCCAGTAGGTTCACACATCACCTCTGATCTTCAGTGTGGAGTCACTTCTGTCAGCTGTGGAGACATACTGTAGTATTATAATATAACACAATCATTCTGCTAGATCAGAAACACAGATGGATGTTAAACTGTTGCTCCGGACTGTGAACATCTATTAGAATGTGTAGAAAAGCTTTATTTTACAGAGCTGTAATTTCCTAATTCTCACTGGGGGTACGGTGATGTACATCCCATGATCAAGTCCACTCACCCGTCTCTTGAGCATATCGAGTATTTGCATGTCAATATGCTTCTCTGATCCTCAGAGCAACGTACCCCGAGGTAAAAGGATTAGTGTGGTGGCTGTTAACTGAAATATCAACATTCATTTGACAAGTGGAGGAATTGTATCAGAATCCTTTAGACATCTTTGTACATCACCAACAGTTATCTGTTCAAACTTCACATCACCACGTCTGTTATTTACTGTCAGTTTGTACTGGACCGTGTGGTAAATATGTCTTTCTCCTCCAGATCAACTTGGGGACGACGGTGACCATGACGTCTGGTGGGAGACAGGCGGCTGAAGGACAACGACAGCCCTCTCACGGCGCCGGCCAATCGGATCAGCAGGCTGCAGGCCAGACTCTGCCTCTCCCGTCCAACGGGACCAGTCATCAACAGGGACAGGGAGGGCCCCGAGTGATCCGGATCACCCACCAGACCATGGAGCCGGTAGTCATGATGCAGATGAACATTGATGGTACGTGTGCTGACGGTATGGTGTCACTACTGGTGAAGCTTGTGACCTGTGATCCGGCTGTCAGACCGGGCAGCACTGGTCAAATATGAATCACCATTCTGTTGCCGTAGTGCCTTCCTCACCTCGGACACATGATTTCACAAGCTAAGACTTGATCTGAACCCTCCGAGGGAAAGTAAGTCATCACATTCACTGAAGAAGCAGATGTGTGAACTTACAGTCATAATAATATAAACATGTATATCATATCTCTTGTTCCGTCTCACCACCGTCCCTCCTGGACTCTCACTGTGAACATGATGGGTTTCTGCTCTTGTTGTGTTGAACAGGCGAGTCCGCCGCCGGCTCTCAGGTTCCAGGACAGCCGAATACCGCCGGCACCGGTCAGCCTGGTGAGTGCTGCTCTGTGATTGGGTAGTTTGATGCCGTAGTAAAAGCTGACTCGGAGAACTTGAAGTGGACATTGAAACCTCTCTGTGTACTCAGGACTGCCCCCCGAGTTCATGCAGGCCATCGTCCACCAGATCTCCCACCAAGCCGCCGCCATGGCCACGGCAGCCTCGGCCGGCCACCCGGCACAGATGGTGTCTGTCCCCGGCTCGACAGCCGGCACGGAGGGAACCGCTTCCCCACAGCCCCCCCACGCTGCTCAGGGACGGGTTGTCATCACCAGACCGTCCTTCTCCCCCCGCATCCCTCAGCCTGTGGGAACAAGAGGAACCACCATCAACCTGAGGGCCAGTGTACCCACAGCTGGTCAGCAGCCAGGCCCGGTAACACCGACACAGAGTGGATTAACTACGTCTAACTAGAGCTGCAACTAAAGATTTACATTATTGATTAAGCCAGTCATTGTTTGTTTGATAGAACATCAGAAAACATTTATATAATACCGTCAAAATGTCCTCGAGCCCAAGTTAAAGGAGCTCTGTGAGAATCATAAATGTGTTGTTAACAGCTTCACCTGTGTCCGTTAAGTCAACTAAAGTCAGCGTCCTGTTGCTGGCGCTTGTGCTCGCTCTACATAGACATGAAGGAGCATCACTCAACACAGTGAGGAGACACACGTCAGCTAAAAGCACAATATCACTCTATATCTCAGCTGCTTGGCAGTAATGTTAGCTGACCAGACCAAGGTCTCTCCATGAATCAATGCTGATCCTAGTGTTGGCTTTTCCTGCCTCAGCCTCCCGACCGCGGCCGGAGGGAACGGGGGAGACGATAACGTTTCTCTCTGCGGAGCCCCGTCACTTCACAAGACACGGGAAACCTCTGTTGGTCTGGAGGAGCTGCAGCAGTTATTTCTGCACAAACGTCCACTGAACATTCACTAGATATTCTCAGAGCTAAACTAACTCTTCTGCAGTGTGGAGTGAGCAGCATGCACGTGAGAGGTGGAGAGAGAGAGAGAGAAGGAGCGTGGTGTGTGAGTGAAGGCAGGCAGAGGAGCAGAGGAGCAGAGACTCCGGTCCTGGAGACCAAAGCTACGGTCTCCTCCGCGTCCTCCGACCGCGGCCAACACTGTTTAACAGCTTCACTAGATACAACCAAGAGGTTTTGCTGCTTCACTGGAGTTATACGTGTAAGAAGTTACAAACAGTCCCTTTAAAGTCATCAAATGTCAGACAGTCCAAAATACAGAAATATTAAATTCAATATCACGTTAAGATGTTTAGTGAAATCTGAGAGCCGAGTGCACCGCAGCACGGAGCCCGTTATCATCTCCACAAAGTATAAATGAGACCGAGTTCTGTTGGTTTATACAGTACGTGTGAGCAGAACCCGGTGATAGCAGTCAAAACAAGACGAGGACAAGCAGCACATTTCACATTTGAACAACTTGAAGAAGATTATCATTATTTTTTTACTTAATCAACTACCTGTTGCAGCTCTAGCTCCGTCAGTATAGGATATTGAAGTATATAATATGTATATTGAATGATAGGGAGTAATAACGTGTTCCTCCTCTGTGAGCAGGGCTCCTCTCTGGCTCCCTCGTCCCTCAGCCAGATGATCAGCGGTCTGGTCGGACAGCTGCTGATGCCGGGGCAGTCGGGTCAGTGACAACTCTTTCTATACATGTCTTTATGAAGTGCATTAGGAGCTTGATATGCCACCGCTACTATTTATCTGTATGAGAGGTGTGCATGTGTATGTTTTACAGTCAGAGTAGCTATCAACATGACAGCCTGCAGAGAACGGAAACTTGCTGGAGTTCAATAATAATCCATCCCAGCGACAGTGAGTCTTTAGAGTCGTCTGTGGCTCAGCGGGTAGAACGGGTCGTCACAACAACGTTGGCGGTTTGATCCCCGGCTCCTACTGTCTGCACGTCCGAGTGTCTTTGAGCGAGACACTGAACCCCCGAGTTGCTCCTAAATGCTCAGGATGGGTTGAATGCAGAGGTCACATTTAATGAATGCACCTGAACGTTTATGAAGAATCTTATAAAGTTGAGTTGTTGTCATGTTGCTGTACGTTGTACTGGAGTTATGTGGAAATGCAGAAGATAAGTGCAGGTTGATTTTGTAATGTCTGTTCTGCATAATCACAAAATAATAACCTAACTTTGACAGCAGCGCTGAAATCAGGTGTCAAACTACTTATTTTAGAGCGATGGAGAGCGATCGATATTAGCTTATTGCAGGTAATTCTGTATTGTGTATATGTCGGCCAATAAGTTACAAGAAATTGCACTACAGATATGTCATACCAGGTTTGAGGTCATTTAGAAACAGCCTCTGCATCTCATGGTTTGTCCACCAGGAGGCAGTGACACTCGGCATATATATATATAAATATATATATATACACTGTATCTTGGTCATAAAGAAAAAATGAATCTAAGGGATCCGTGTCAGAATAGGTTTACTGTCAGCTATACGACTATATTGTTATACAAGTTTTTAAACTCTCACCGTCAATATCAGCATGGTCTCAATAATCCAGTATGGCTATACTTAGAATATTAATAATAATAATAACAATAATAATAATAATAATGTCCTGTTTCTGTAGCTCCTCTAGGTGATCCCATGTCCTCGTCCTCTTGGACCAGCTCTCAGTCCTCCTCCTCCACGTCTCCTCCTCCTCCCTCTGCCAACACCTCCGGACAGACGTCCACCCACACCACCAACACGGCCTCCGTAGGCCAGCCGGCAGACGGCGGTCCGGAGGCCAATCTGGACCAGCTGCTGGGCTCTCTGCTGGGAGGAGCAGCCGGGTCTGGACCGGCTCCCTCCATCACCGTGACGCTGCCGGGGGTGCCCGGCTTCTTCCAGGGCGTGTCAGACTTCTTCCAGGTGAGTTCAGGGCGAGCTACAGGAAACCAGAATATGGTGGCGTGCTTGTCTTGTGAAGAGTCAAATGATTGGTGTTAGTTTAAGTATTATTTTTTTCCTTTTAAGACTGTCGCGGGGTTTTACTTCAAACCTCCGTACAACATGAAAACACTGTCGTAGTAGAATAAACGTTGTAATAGTCTCTTTTATTGTGCCGGCCTCCCAAAGTGCAAGCAGTGCCAAGAATTACAAAATGTGAAAAAATAGAAAATAAGCAATAATGTACAAAAACATCAAATAGCACTGAAAATATAGTTCCTCAATAACTTCATACTTTTCTGTCAGAAACAGGCAAAAAAAATAATCCAAAATGCAATCTGTGAGTTCACTGAGTGTTACCTTCTCTGTAACCACCGTCAGTGACGGAGCTACTCCGTCACAAAGAGGTTTAGCCCTTCAGTGACTCAGTGTATCTGTAGATGCAGAAAACCTCTGGATGTTTACTGGTTTTGTTTGCAGCTCAACAGAACCATGAACATGTTGTTCTTTCTGCCCAGCCACCTGCCGCTGGCCCCGGTGGCCCCGGTGGCCCCGGTGCCCCCGGTGCCCCGACCCCCCCTCAGTCCACCGGCTCTGCCCCGCCTCCTCCTCCTCCTCCTCCTCCTCCGGCCGGCGGCGGCGGTGCGGGCGGAGACTCCCTGAGCCCAGAGCTGTTCACCGGCATCGTGCAGGGAGTTCTGTCCACCATGATGAGCTCTCTGGGGGCGCAGCAGGGCAGCGGAGAGAGCATCGCCCAGTTCATCCAGAGACTGTCCCAGACCAGCAACCTGTTCACCCCCGGCTCTGGAGACGCTGTTGGTGAGTCACAGCGTCTGTTATAAGAATCACCTGCTCGTAGTGATCACTTTGACCCGGACAGACAGACGTGGTCACCGCCGTACCGATAACGTGTCTTTCATCCCGGCAGGGTTCTTCGGTGACCTGCTGTCCCTGGTGTGTCAGAGCTTCTCCATGGTGGACATGGTGCTGCTGCTTCACGGTAACGCCCAGCCTCTGAGCCGCATCCAGCCACAACTCACTGACTTCTTCTCTGAACACTACCTCCAGGGCCGAGAGCCCACCGACGCCAATATCGCTGTAAGTACTGACACGTGATGACGTCACTTCATCGATGGTTCATGATACTAGATGATGTTGGCTGGGTCACCAGAAAGCAGACACATCTGATTAACAAGCAGTTTAGTCTTTGTCAGGTTTTTATGTCCAGTATTCATCACGTGTCACGGCGCCACGATGTGACGCCTGCTGTTAACCGATGTCCCGATCAGATCCTTCGTTTTACGTCAGCAGTCATACGGGTATTTTGAATCGCCATGCTTTCCCGTACAGCAACGCAACAAGTGCACCCGCCATCAACTCTCCAACGCCGTCTCTCCTCCACTCCGCTGAGCCCTACCTCCCCGCGGCCAAACACCACCAACCATAAACGCACTATGAGACTCTTTATTGATGTTCTTTTACCTGATTTATTCATGTCAGCTCAGTGTGAGAGTCTCTTGTGTTTTGCTGTCATCTGTGTTGCACCGTGTTTCACCGCAGACAGGCGGTGGAGCGCCAACGACAACCACATTCACCACGCCGCTGCAAGAGCAACAAACAAAAGCACCGCTAGCAAAAAGCCAATCATTTATTATTGTAACGTACCGACGACCAAAATAACACTCAAGTCAATCAAGTCAGGTCAGTTTTATTTGTACAGCCTCAGAGGATACGCCTCCCTCTGTGGTTCACAGGACGTCCCTCCATCATCAGATGAATACAGTTCACTCAGCTGACTGTGCAGGACACTTTAATGAGAGAGAGACATTCCCTGGAGACGATGACGAGGCCAAAAAGATCAGAGAAAGATAACAGTTTGTTATTTTATACTTTGTGGACAGTGTTGTGAACTTGTGTACTTGTACTTGATGTTTCCCAGAAAAAACTCACACATTGTCCTCTCTGCAGACAGCAGCCGAGGACCTCATCAACGGACTGGAGGAGTACATCGCCGAGAGCTTCGTAAGGATACAAACCTCACGCAGACACTATGGTCTATTGATTGTGCTTTGCTGTGTGTTAGGTGTGTAGTGATGGACATAAGTTTGTGTGTTGTGTCTAGGCCACAGTGACGGCGCGAGAGGGAGTGGACATTGTTCAGACCAACCTGTCCTTCCTCAGACAGCAGTTCACACAGATGGCCTCACACATCCTGCACCCCAACGGTAAGACGAGTCACCGTTACCTAGGATACAGCCTGAAGACACAGAGCCCTGAAGGTGATGACAACATGTTAAAGAACACCTTCCGTCAGTGATGGGTTGTCATGGTAACACCCTTTCAAAGCTCTAAGGACCATATTTATCAAGAACCTCAGAGTAGGACATCAGCCCTCACTGAGAGAACCTTTCATCACCTTCATCACCTTCATCACCTTCCTCTACTCGTATCTGGGCTGATATCTAGGAGAGGAATCCTACACTGTCGGGAGCTGCAGGATCCTCCGTTGGAGGAGATGTTCATGGTTGACTATGAGCTTATAAGGGATGACTGCTCCGTATCATCTCTCGTCCTCTAGATGCGTCTCCTGCAGCTCCTCACATGTCGGTGTAGCTCTGATGTGAAAACGACGAAGTGTGAGTGTTTCTTTCTGTCTCTTCATGCAGATCATGCGTTCGGCCCCCGCCTGCTGCTGCTGTGCACTCGGGGCCTGTTCGAGTGTCTGGCTCTGAACCTGCACTGCCTCGGAGGAGAACAGAGATCGCTGACTGCAGTCATCAACCACCGCATTGTTAGTCCTCATCATCATTTAGAAACGCAGCATTATGTGTGATAACAACAAAGTCAGCAGCTGGATGTTACTGCATGTTTCTGGTTTTGTGTAGAGGAGGATGTCTGCAGAAGTCAATCCCAGTCTGGTCAACTGGCTGACCAGTATGATGTCCATGAGGCTGCACGTCATTCTGGAGCACAACCCGATTACCGAGGACCAAATCCAGCACTACATCATCTACACACAGGTAATAGATGAGTCATTAGTGCTGCTGTCGCTGGACACACTGCACACATTAATGAAATATCTCCAGCTGCCTCTAGACTCACACGTGGCTCAGATGGATCAAGTTATGATCAAAGTGAATATGCACCTGACTAAATACTGTATTATACCCTATAACAAAGCCCTGCTCTAACAACGCTGTGTTTAAAACCAGTATTTAGAATATTTTGGGCCCAGCTTCAGTGAAGAGTTCAAATGAACACTACGGTGTCGTTTCAGGGCCGGTGGAACCAGAGGAGGACCGAGGCCGAGGAACCGGCTTCAGAGAGTCCCGGCGTCAACGTGAGTCTTTATTAAAGAGAAGAAATGATTTCAGCCACTCAGTGAGATCACTCTGCTGTTATTCTATATTCCTGGTTATCAGCAACAAATCCAAATCCATGACTTCCCTCATGGAAACTTCTATTTAATCAATACATGATTCAAGCAGATCTTTTAAACTTTAGTGTAATTGACTAATTGTTTGCTAAATGTTTTCAAGTGCAGAGTGAGAAAGGGTTAATAATTATGAACACACACACACAACTATTTGGATTATCACCTCGTTGAGACCGTGCAGCCCGACAACGTACCCTTTAGAGGTGTTTGTCTCTGTTAGATTCACCGGCTCCGACCACACGGAGTCCAGTGTGAGTCGATGTGTTCTGTATCTGCTGCAGCGTTAACAGGAATGAATGCTTCATGTGATCGACCCCCCCCCCCTCTCTGTCTGTCAGATGGAGGAGAGTTTGTCTCCGGCTCCGGCCACCACAGCAGAGGAGGCCATGGCTTCGTCGGGTGACGGTGGAGAGAGGGGAGCGTCTCCTGGAGGAAACGCCTCCTTATCGGGGGACGCTCGGCCTCGGCGTCCCGCCGGGGCCCCGCCGGGACGGGAGGGGGCGTTCCCTGAGGTGGAGCCGTGGGCGGCGTCCGTTCCACCTGTAAGGATGAGGTTTTCTCACGATTATGTGGAAATGAAGCGCTGATTGCTATCAGGACGTCTCTCTTTCGGCACAGGTCTAGGTTTAGTATTCACAAAGTTCACAACTAGAACTGACCTGACCTTTGACCTTTGACCCAGACCTCCTGCTGCCACAGGCAGATTAGATCAGTGCTGAAGGTGGCAGGTACTGTAGAGGATACAAATACAAATACATGAAAAACAACACAATGACAGATTGAGATTAACGCTTGTCAAATTTCAGTCAGTCTTATTGGATCTCAGTGATGCATTCAACAGTCAATCACAACATCTTACTAGAGCAGAGGTCAGAGGTCAGCAACCTGCATCTCTTCAGCTCCTCTCCAGAGGCTCCCTGTGGAGTTTAACTATGCAAATGAATACCTGTTCTTTGTTTACATTTTCATTTTTATGTATCATTGTTGTAGGTCTATGATACGACGGTACGACGGAGTATTAGGAACACATTTAGGGAAAAATACATCTGAGATTTAGAGAATAAAGTCATAATATTATAAAGTAATCATTTTACGTGTTATTTTCTTTTTTTCTCGTAATATTCTGACTTTATTGTGTAAATCTCAGATGTGTTTTCCCTCAATGTGGCCCTAATACTCCGTAGTACATTGTCTCTTTGGCCCTCACTGCATTAGACTGATATACTATATACTGAGACTATAAACTGTGTTACCTTCATCACATTGATCAAATGATTTGTGGCTCCAGACAGATGTTTAAAGGTCGCTGACCCCTGGTCTAGACAGACTGGAAACCTGATTTCATGACACTCCCTCCAGCTTAAAGTCTATTTTTCCATAAAGCACTTTGAATTGCTTTGATGTTGAAGAGTGCTTTAGAGATATCCGTGCTTTGCCGTGCCTTCATTGTAAATCCGTTGCGTATATGAGCAAAGCGATCATCAGTTCATTGGATTGTGACTGTATAATAATGTCTTGGTCTAGGAATGGGTTCCCATCATCAGACATGACATGCTGTCTCAGAGGAAGATCAAAGCCCAGCCGCCGCTGTCCGACGCCTACCTGCACGGTATGCCCGCCAAGAGGAGGAAGGTGAGTCATGCGCTTTAGTCTCACTTTAACAGAAGACACTGTGAGAAGGCCTGTCCTCGTCTTGAGCTCTGCTCAGACTGAAGGAATAAGGTGACTTGTTGAGCTTGCTACAGTAGAACAGAGATGTTGGAAGACGGAGTGCGGCTCACCATTTCCCCCTGCGTCCAGTCTGTTCCAACCACGGTTAAATACATCCTGAAGATGTGTTTGTCCTGGACGAGCAGAGATGTCCTAATGTTCTTGTTCTCAGGAGAGTAACGGTAGTGTTTCCATCCTCAGACGAGCCAGTGTGAAGGACCACACCTGTCCCTGTCGGACGCAGTGAGTCGAGCTGCTCGTGCTGCGGGAGCGCTGCCCGTCAGCGGCCCGGACAGCCTGCAGGGGGAGCTGGAGAGGCCCGAGCTGCAGGAGGCCTACACCAGACAGGTAAATGCTCTGTTAAACTAAACTAATCCAGGATCGACTGATGGTCGTGGATGAAGTAATGATAAAAACGTGGAGTGATGTCCAGGCTAACCCTAACCCCAAATCCTAACCCCCTTGGAACTGCTATTGAAAACTTCCTAGACCAGGGGTCAGCATCCTGCGTCTCTTCAGCTCCTCTCCAGTGGCTCCCTGTGGAGTTTAAACATGGAAATGAATAACTGTTCTTTGTTTACATTTTCATTTTTATTGATCATAGTTGTAGGTCTATGGTACGACGGTACGACGGAGTATTAGGACCACATTGAGGGAAAAAATAAATCTGAGATTTAGAGAATGAAGTCATAATATTATAAAGTAGTCATTTGACGTGTTATTTACATTTTTCTCGTAACATTCTGACTATTGTGTAAATCTCAGATGTGTTTTCCCTCAATGTGGTCCTAATACTCCGTAGTACATTGTCTCTTTGGCCCTCACTGCATTAGACTTATATACTATATACTTAGACTATCAACTGTGTTACCTTCATCACAATGATCACATGGTTTGCGGCTCCAGACAGATTTTTTTTTTTTTGCCTAAAATGTCTCTTTTTATGGGAAACGACTTAACTCTAATACTTTAATATAGAGGTCATTCTTTGTCTGTCTCTCTGTCTGTCTGTCTCTCTGTCTGTCTGTCCTCCTGCCAGGTAAAGAGTGACATCAAAGAGCGAGTAAGAGACGATCCGGACTACAACGCCCAGCGATTCCCCGACACACAGCAAGCGTTCTCTATAGAAGACTCCTAATCATCCATAGCTCAGCGCCGCAGAGAGAGGAGCGGGACCAGGACCAGGACCAGGACCAGGACCAGGACCAGGACCAGGACCAGGACAGGATCCGGACACTCTAGACGAGCGGTAACATCCCATCGTAAAGGACGACAGCTACTACTGACTCCAGTGAATCATTCCTCCTCTCTTGCTTCAGAGTGTGACGTCGTCGGCTGTAGTCGGTGCACGTTGTGAGAAACTGTGAGTCACCTCATGCTAAAGCATCCCCCCCCCCTTTGCTCTGGGAGACCTCTGAGAAACTAATGATGGAAGCAGTTAGTGAACACTGAATAACAAGAGCACATCTGGCAACATCTGGTCAGTGTAGAAGAGGACTGGAACGTCTGACTGGATTCATCTCAGAGCTGATCCTGTCCTGTAGGTCTGCAGCAGTCTGAGCATCATAGCATGACGTACCACCAGAGCATTAAGGAAAATACTAAATAATGCTGCAAAGACAAAACTCTGAATATAATGGGAATGAAGTAATAATGTTACAAAGAAAAAAAAAGGTTAATATTATCAAAATAAAGTTGTTAAATGTGTGAAGAAAGAATTAGGAAATGAGCTTTCAATTTTACTAGGAAAAAGTCACAATGTATAGTACAATAAAAGATTAAAAATAAATAATAATAAAAATAAATAAATAAAAATTATTAAACTACACAAAATAAGCAGATTGTATTAAAATGATACAAATTTAATAAAATAAAAGATAATTCAGTAATTAAATAAAATAGAGTAAAATAAACACTATAATGATGATACGTGCTCTATATGGCCTGTCAGAAAAGGAGAAAACATGCAGTGCAGTGTAATCTACCAACGTAATCATATGAAATTTGATGTTCTTTGCAACTTTTTTTTTTTAATATTATGACTATTGTCATGTGACTTTTTCCTCATAAAAGTAGTATGGCTTTATTCTCATTTCAAGATTACTTTTTTCTCCAGATATTATGACTTCATCCTCAAAATCTCAGATTTTTGTTTCCCAACAGTGGTTCCTGATACTGTTCTGTCCTTTGCATTATATATATACACTCACCGGCCACTTTATTAGGTACACCTTGCTAGTACCGGGTGGTGTCCTCTTTATTAGGTACACCTTGCTAGTACCGGGTGGTCTTCATCTGCTTCAAGGTTTGACGTGTTGTGCGTTCAGAGATGCTGTTCTGCATACCTTGGTTGTAACGAGTGGTTATTTGAGTTACTGTTGCCTTTCTATCATCTCCAACCACTCTGCCCATTCTCCTCTGACCTCTGACATCAACAAGGCATTTCCGTCCACACAACCGCCGCTCACTGGATCTGTTCTCTTGTTGGGACCATTCTCTGTAAACCCTAGAGATGGTTGTGGTGTAAATCCCAGTAGATCAGCAGTTTAATACTCAGACCAGCCCGTCTGGCACCAACAACCATGCCACGTTCAAAGTCACTTAAATCCCCTTTCTTCCCCATTCTGATGCTCGGTTTGAACTTCAGCAAGTCGTCTTCACCACGTCTAGATGACGTAATGCATTGAGTTGCTGCCATGTGATTGGATGATTAGCTATTTGTGTTAACAAACAATTGAATAGGTGAACCTAATAAAGTGGCCGGATATATATATATATCCGTACGAGGCAAAACTGTAAATGAGTGCAGATTGTACATAGTAAATGGGAAGTGATGTCATAGAACTCTGTCCGTGTCTATCAGGTAAGTAGCACGCTGTTGCACGCTGTGACATCCGATGTTTGTTTTTTTAGCTTCTCATGACTTTAGAGATCACGATGAAACGCAGGTGATTAGTTCATGTTTGTATTTTAGGGCTGTATGATTATCAACTGGTGTCGACCGTGTGTCACACAATCCGATCAGGTGTTTGTTTGTCTGAAGCCCAGCTGAGGTCAGTAGAGGTTTGTCAAACTGTCAGTGAAATAAATCACATACATGTTTCTGAATGGCTTTATTTACATTTAGGATTCTCAGGTTTACAGTCACACTGAAGACGGAGGTTTCCAATACGGGGTCCTTTATGGGGCTGAACGGTGAAGGGGTGACTCTGAGCACTGACTCTCTCAACCAGCTGTTATCACAACACAAAGAATCACAAACCACTGCTCTCTGGCTGTACAATGAAGTTTATTTCACTTTAGCAATCTCAATCAATAATCAATAATACTTCAAACAACATTATAGCCAGCGCAGAGAGATTTTACAGCTGATCATGTACGGCGTAAAATTTACGCTGAAAATTTTTATGAAAAAAGTCATAGTACAGTAATTTTCGACATACTTTACTATATTTTTTTGACATACTATACTTTGACTTTGTTATACTCGTTTTTTTTTTACATACTATGTAATGAATTGTGAAAGAAACACAACATTGTGTATCTGATCAAATAGCTCAGTGTGTAGATACCTGGTTTGAATACTGGAGGTTGTGGGTTCGATCTTTATGTGACACAGTCTGTTTTCAGGTCTAACTTCTAATGACCAAGTCAAATATACCAAGAGAACAGTCCTCAGTGTGGCATTGGTGGCTTGGTTGCTAAGTTCCCGGTTCTGGCTGCGGCAGAGCGGGGTTCCATCCCCACCCTCACATCGATGCCCGGTGCCCGACAGATAACACTGGGGGGTTATGCAACAGGGACACAGACATTGTAGTCAATTTTACTGAATTGTTACAAAATAAGTATATAATATAATATAATATATAACCTTTATAATATATAACCCTAACCATATA
The DNA here is from genome assembly GCF_043250625.1 of Sebastes fasciatus. Lineage (NCBI taxonomy): Eukaryota > Metazoa > Chordata > Actinopteri > Perciformes > Sebastidae > Sebastes > Sebastes fasciatus. The sequence goes on from NC_133811.1 coordinate 31,560,419, forward strand.
TAATATATATGACCCTAAACATATATGGGTCGGCTGTGGCTCAGAGGGCAGAGCAGGTTGTCCACCAATCGGAAGGTCGGTGGTTCGATCCCCGGCCGCTCCAGCAGCCCAAATGCTCCTGAAGGCATAGCCATCGGTGTGTGAATGAGTATTTAGATTATATCCTAATGGGCAAAGTTGGCACCTTGCATCAGTGTAGAGCTTTGAGTGGTCGGAAGACTAGAAAAGCAAATGCAAGTCAATTTACCATTTATATGATATATATCCCTAACCCTAATATAATATATAACCATAACCTATTTAATAGATAACCCTATGACTTTTTCTTTTATAACATTTTTCGACATACTATGACTTTTTTTCATGAAATTTTTCGACATGACTTTTTTATTTTTTATACAATTTTTTGACAATTTACTATGCCTTTTTTTCATGAAATTTTTCGACATACTATTTTTTATACAATTCTTTGACTATGACCTTTGTTTTTCTTAAAGTTTTTCGACACACTATACTATGACTTTTATTTCATGACATTTTTCGACATACTATGACTTTTTTTCAAGAAATTGTTCTACATGCTATACTATGACTTTTTCTATTTTTTATACAATTTTTTTTATAAAAATTTTTGACAATTTTTTTATGACTTTTTCATAACATTTTTCGACACACTATACTATGACTTTTTTTTCAAGAATTTCTTTCGACATACTATACTATGACTATTTTTATACAGTTTTTTGACATACTATACTATGACTTTTTCTTTCATGACATTTTTCGACATGCTATACTATGACTTTTTTTTATTTATTATACAATTTTTTTATACAATTTTTTGACAATTTTTTTATGACAATTTTTTATACAATTTTTCGACATACTATAATATTACTTTTTTTCATAAAATTTTTCGACATGCTATACTATGTTTTTTTATTTTTTATACAATTTTTTTTATACAATTTTTTGACAATTTTTTTATGACTTTTTTATACAATTTTTCGACATATGACTTTTTTTCAAGATTTTTTTTCGACATGCTATACTATGACTTTTTTTCATGAAATTTTTCAACATACTATAATATGACTTTTTTTCAAGAAATTTTTCGACATACTATACTATGACTTTTTTTTATTTTTTATACAAAAAATTTTATAAAATATTTTGACAATTTTTTTATGACAATTTTTTATAAAAATTTTCGACATACTATAATATGACTTTTTTTTATTTTTTATACAAAATTTTTATAAAATATTTTGACAATTTTTTTATGACAATTTTTTATAAAAATTTTCGACATACTATAATATGACTTTTTTTCATAAAATTTTCTGACATACTATACTATGACTTTTTTTTATTTTTTATACAATTTTTTTATGACTTTTTTTCATAACATTTTTCGACATACTATACTATGACTTTTTTTCAAGAATGTTTTTCGACATACTATACTATGACTATTTTTTATAAAATTTTGACACACTATACTATGACTTTTTCTTTCATGAAATTTTTCGACATGCTATACTATTTTCTTTATACAATTTTTTGACAAATTTTTTCATGACAATTTTTTATAAAATATTTCGACATACTATATGACTTTTTTCATGACATTTTTCGACATGCTATACTATGACTTTTTTTTATACAATTTTTTTTATACAATTTTTTGACAATTTTTTTATGACTATATTTTATACAATTTTTCGACATACTATAATATGACTTTTTTTCATAAAATTTTCCGACATACTATACTATGAATTTTATTTATTTTTTATAAAAATTTTTGACAATTTTTTTATGACTATTTTTTATAAAATTTTTCGACATACTATGACGTTTATTTATTTTTTATATAACATTTTTTGACAATTTTTTTATGACTATTTTTTATACAATTTTTCGACATATATGACTTTTTTCATAAAATGTTCCGACATACTATACTATGACTTTTTATATTTTTTATACAATTTTTTTTATACAATTTTTTGACAATTTTTTTATGACTATTTTTTATAACATTTTTCGACATACTATAATATGACTTTTTTTCATAAAATTTTCTGACATACTATACTATGACTTTTTTTTATACAATTTTTTTATGACAATTTTTTATACAATTTTTCGACATACTATAATATGACTTTTTTTCATAAAATTTTCCGACATACTATACTATGAATTTTATTTATTTTTTATAACATTTTTTTATGGCTTTTTTTCATAACATTTTTCGACTTACTATACTATGACTTTTTTTCATGACATTTTTCGACACACTATACTATGACTTTTTTTAATTTTTTTATACAATTTTTTGACAATTTTTTTATGACAATTTTTTATAAAAATTTTCGACATACTATAATATGACTTTTTTTCATGACATTTTTCGACATGCTATACTATGACTATTTTTTATACAATTTTTTGATATACTATACTATGACTTTTTCTTTTATAACATTTTTCGACATTCTTTTACTTGACTTTTTCTTTTATAACATTTTTCGACATGCTATACTATGACTTTTTTTCATGAAATTTTTCGACATACTATATGACTTTTATTTCATGCCATTTTTCGACACACTATACTATGACTTTTTTTCAAGAAATTTTTCGACATGCTATACTATGACTTTTTTTATTTTTTATACAAATCTTTTTATAAATTTTTTTGACAATTTTTTATGACAATTTTTTATAACATTTTTCGACATACTATATGACTTTTTTTCATAACATTTTTCGACATGCTATACTATGACGTTTTTTTATTTTTTATACAATTTTTTTTATACAATTTTTTGACAATTCTTTTATGACTATTTTTTATAAAATGTTTCGACATACTATAATATGACTTTTTTTCAAGATTTTTTTTCGACATGCTATACTATGACTTTTTTTCATGAAATTTTTCAACATACTATAATATGACTTTTTTTCAAGAAATTTTTCGACATACTATACTATGACTTTTTTTTATTTTTTATACAAAAAATTTTATAAAATATTTTGACAATTTTTTTATGACAATTTTTTATAAAAATTTTCGACATACTATAATATGACTTTTTTTTATTTTTTATACAAAAAATTTTTATAAAATATTTTGACAATTTTTTTATGACAATTTTTTATAAAAATTTTCGACATACTATAATATGACTTTTTTTCATAAAATTTTCTGACATACTATACTATGACTTTTTTTTATTTTTTATACAATTTTTTTATGACTTTTTTTCATAACATTTTTCGACATACTATACTATGACTTTTTTTCAAGAATGTTTTTCGACATACTATACTATGACTATTTTTTATAAAATTTTGACACACTATACTATGACTTTTTCTTTCATGAAATTTTTCGACATGCTATACTATTTTCTTTATACAATTTTTTGACAAATTTTTTCATGACAATTTTTTATAAAATATTTCGACATACTATATGACTTTTTTCATGACATTTTTCGACATGCTATACTATGACTTTTTTTATACAATTTTTTTTATACAATTTTTTGACAATTTTTTTATGACTATATTTTATACAATTTTTCGACATACTATAATATGACTTTTTTTCATAAAATTTTCCGACATACTACACTATGAATTTTATTTATTTTTTATAAAAATTTTTGACAATTTTTTTATGACTATTTTTTATAAAATTTTTCGACATACTATGACGTTTATTTATTTTTTATATAACATTTTTTGACAATTTTTTTATGACTATATTTTATACAATTTTTCGACATACTATAATATGACTTTTTTTCATAAAATTTTCCGACATACTATACTATGAATTTTATTTATTTTTTATAAAAATTTTTGACAATTTTTTTATGACTATTTTTTATAAAATTTTTCGACATACTATGACGTTTATTTATTTTTTATATAACATTTTTTGACAATTTTTTTATGACTATTTTTTATACAATTTTTCGACATATAATATGACTTTTTTCATAAAATGTTCCGACATACTATACTATGACTTTTTATATTTTTTATACAATTTTTTTTATACAATTTTTTGACAATTTTTTTATGACTATTTTTTATAACATTTTTCGACATACTATAATATGACTTTTTTTCATAAAATTTTCTGACATACTATACTATGACTTTTTTTTATACAATTTTTTTATGACAATTTTTTATACAATTTTTCGACATACTATAATATGACTTTTTTTCATAAAATTTTCCGACATACTATACTATGAATTTTATTTATTTTTTATAAAAAATTTTTATGGCTTTTTTTCATAACATTTTTCGACTTACTATACTATGACTTTTTTTCATGACATTTTTCGACACACTATACTATGACTTTTTTTCATTTTTTTATACAATTTTTTGACAATTTTTTTATGACAATTTTTTATAAAAATTTTCGACATACTATAATATGACTTTTTTTCATGACATTTTTCGACATGCTATACTATGACTATTTTTTATACAATTTTTTGATATACTATACTATGACTTTTTCTTTTAGAACATTTTTCGACATTCTTTTACTTGACTTTTTCTTTTATAACATTTTTCGACATGCTATACTATGACTTTTTTTCATGAAATTTTTCGACATACTATATGACTTTTATTTCATGCCATTTTTCGACACACTATACTATGACTTTTTTTCAAGAAATTTTTCGACATGCTATACTATGACTTTTTTTATTTTTTATACAAATCTTTTTATAAATTTTTTTGACAATTTTTTATGACAATTTTTTATAACATTTTTCGACATACTATATGACTTTTTTTCATAACATTTTTCGACATGCTATACTATGACGTTTTTTTATTTTTTATACAATTTTTTTTATACAATTTTTTGACAATTTTTTTATGACTATTTTTTATAAAATGTTTCGACATACTATAATATGACTTTTTTTCAAGATTTTTTTTCGACATGCTATACTATGACTTTTTTTCATGAAATTTTTCAACATACTATACTATGACTTTTTTTTATTTTTTATACAAAAAATTTTATAAAATATTTTGACAATTTTTTTATGACAATTTTTTATAAAAATTTTCGACATACTATAATATGACTTTTTTTTATTTTTTATACAAAAAATTTTTATAAAATATTTTGACAATTTTTTTATGACAATTTTTTATAAAAATTTTCGACATACTATAATATGACTTTTTTTCATAAAATTTTCTGACATACTATACTATGACTTTTTTTATTTTTTATACAATTTTTTTATGACTTTTTTTCATAACATTTTTCGACATACTATACTATGACTTTTTTTCAAGAATGTTTTTCGACATACTATACTATGACTATTTTTTATAAAATTTTGACACACTATACTATGACTTTTTCTTTCATGAAATTTTTCGACATGCTATACTATTTTCTTTATACAATTTTTTGACAAATTTTTTCATGACAATTTTTTATAAAATATTTCGACATACTATATGACTTTTTTCATGACATTTTTCGACATGCTATACTATGACTTTTTTTTATACAATTTTTTTTATACAATTTTTTGACAATTTTTTTATGACTATATTTTATACAATTTTTCGACATACTATAATATGACTTTTTTTCATAAAATTTTCCGACATACTATACTATGAATTTTATTTATTTTTTATAAAAATTTTTGACAATTTTTTTATGACTATTTTTTATAAAATTTTTCGACATACTATGACGTTTATTTATTTTTTATATAACATTTTTTGACAATTTTTTTATGACTATTTTTTATACAATTTTTCGACATATAATGACTTTTTTCATAAAATGTTCCGACATACTATACTATGACTTTTTATATTTTTTATACAATTTTTTTTATACAATTTTTTGACAATTTTTTTATGACTATTTTTTATAACATTTTTCGACATACTATAATATGACTTTTTTTCATAAAATTTTCTGACATACTATACTATGACTTTTTTTTATACAATTTTTTTATGACAATTTTTTATACAATTTTTCGACATACTATAATGACTTTTTTTCATAAAATTTTCCGACATACTATACTATGAATTTTATTTATTTTTTATAACATTTTTTTATGGCTTTTTTTCATAACATTTTTCGACTTACTATACTATGACTTTTTTTCATGACATTTTTCGACACACTATACTATGACTTTTTTTAATTTTTTTATACAATTTTTTGACAATTTTTTTATGACAATTTTTTATAAAAATTTTCGACATACTATAATATGACTTTTTTTCATGACATTTTTCGACATGCTATACTATGACTATTTTTTATACAATTTTTTGATATACTATACTATGACTTTTTCTTTTAGAACATTTTTCGACATTCTTTTACTTGACTTTTTCTTTTATAACATTTTTCGACATGCTATACTATGACTTTTTTTCATGAAATTTTTCGACATACTATATGACTTTTATTTCATGCCATTTTTCGACACACTATACTATGACTTTTTTTCAAGAAATTTTTCGACATGCTATACTATGACTTTTTTTATTTTTTATACAAATCTTTTTATAAATTTTTTTGACAATTTTTTATGACAATTTTTTATAACATTTTTCGACATACTATATGACTTTTTTTCATAACATTTTTCGACATGCTATACTATGACGTTTTTTTATTTTTTATACAATTTTTTTTATACAATTTTTTGATGACTATTTTTTATAAAATGTTTCGACATACTATAATATGACTTTTTTTCATAAAGTTTTCCGACATACTATATTATGACTTTTTTAAATTTTTTATACAATTTTTTTATGACTTTTTTTCATAAAATTTTTCGACATACTATACTATGACTTTTTTTCAAGAATTTTTTTCAACATGCTATACTATGATTATTTTTTATACAATTTTTTGACATACTATACTATGACTTTTATTTCATGACATTTTTTGACATACTATACTATGACTTTTTTTCATGAAATTTTTCAACATACTATACTATGACTTTTTTTTTATTTTTTATACATTTTTTTATAAAATATTTTGACAATTTTTTTATGACTATTTTTTATAAAATTTTTCGACATATTATGACCTTTTTTCATAAAATTTTTCGACATACTATACTATGACTTTTTTTCATGACATTTTTCGACATGCTATACTATGACTATTTTTTATACAATTTTTTGACGTACTATACTTTGACTTTTTCTTTTATAACATTTTTCGACATGCTTTTACTTGACTTTTTCTTTTATAAAATGTTTCGACATGCTATACTATGACTTTTTTTCATGAAGTTTTTCGACATGCTATACTATGACTTTTTCTTTTATAACATTTTTCGACATACTATACAATTACTTTTTTTATACAATTTTTTGACATGCTATACTATGACTTTTTTTCTTAAAGTTTTTCGACATGCTATACTATGACCTTTTTTCATGAAATTTTTCGACATTCGACTGACTTTTTTATAAGATTATTCGACATCCTATACTATGACTTTTTATATAAGCATTTCCAGGTTCATACTTGTATTTTGGGTTTCTACTAGAGAAACCAGAACTAAGATTTTATAAGCTGCCGAACTGAAGAACTGAGCCTTCAAAAGGACTAAAGTGAGGCATCAGCAGGAAGAACGGAGAAACTGTGGGATCCTCCGCTGGCTTCACCAGAACCCCAGAAATATCGCCCCCTTGCCCCCAAGAGACTTATCTGTCGTCAGACCGATTGCTGATGGGTTCCAAGATCGGTTAAAGCAGTGGTCCTCAAAGTGTGTGGCGAGCCAACATTTTCACTCCGGTCAAAAACGGTTTACTCTCCCATATTAACAGGGCGGTCTAGCAGCAAGCCAACAGCACCATAAATTACATTTATATAACCACAATAACCCAAAATCATTGTGAATACGGTGGGAGATGAGTTGAGCTTTATTCATTTTGTATAAAAGCGCTGACAACGGCGTATCGGAAACAGTTCAGGTGGAGAGAGGTACTGCAGAACGGGAGACGGCGAGAGGCTTCCAGAACAACATGATGATAAATTCAGATGAAGTTCTGAGAAGTTGGTGAGAAAAAGCTGCTAAAATCAGGAAGACATCACAGAAGAGTAGAAAGTGTTGTGTTGTGTCAAAGCAGTGTTTGTGAAGAGAGCGTCACCGTCGCTACCGCACAGCTTGTTTTCATTTCATTTTCAATTCTGAGATTTCCAGAATAAAGTCATAACTTAACAAGAAAAAAAGAAAATAACACGTAAAATTACTACTTTATAATATTATGACTTTATTCTCATAATACTACGATTTTTTATTCTTAAACCTTTGACTTTATTATCGTAATAATGCAAATTTTACTACCCCCTACACACCCTCTCCCTAACCACTTCCACTCCGTTTGCGTGTTGGCGTGGAGGCTGCACCATGTTAAGAGCCATTCCAAACCAATTCACGGGAAGGGGAAGTTGGTTATAAAACCCTCCAACAGCGAGCTGCATCGATGCCGACCTAACCAGCCGCCCTTACTGACGACGTGCAACGCCGTTTAGTGTTCGTCATGGAACATGATCTGATGTCAGTTCCGTGCGACTACCGGTACAAACATTGACTGTAAACTGCTCAAACTGACATTTAATTTATTCTACTTTATTGTCATACAGATGTCAACAATATAAAGTAAGTAGATTGTATTTAGGATCAAATATACCCTCGTCCAGTCTAGAAAACAGTAGACATGTTCATTAGATTGTAAATTGTTGTGTATATATATATATATATATATATATATATGTGTATATATATATATATATATATACGAATATATATATTTATATCAGGACAATTTATTATATGTTCAACTGTGAAATACTGATTTAACAGTGCAATAATTTGGTGCATTCATTCAGCTGTGCAATAATCTGGTTTACTCCGGCATTAACACTGCATTTATTATTTATACAGAACATTTAAACTAATATTCTTATTTTACACTATTCTTGCATTTTTATAAATGCATGCATTTATAGTATTTGCATAGATCCTATTTTTAAGCATTATTATTTGCACTGTTATATATATTTCTTATTTATATTTTCTTGTGATTTCTGTATTTTTATATCCAGTATTTATATTTACTTATTTTTGGGAGGGTGTAGGGACCGGACTGGAATTGGGTCACGTTGAGTTTAACGTTGTATTCAGGTTAAAAATGGAATAGCTGAGTTTTGATGTCCTCTGTTGTATCTGACAATGTTTTTGGAGTTTTAAAATCTGAAAGAAGACAACCAACTGTGTCTGTTATTACAACAGCTGACGGCTGACTGGCAGGATGACTGACCATGTGACTCCTGGATCCATAACCCAGTTCTCTGTTCAGTTTAAACACTATTTATTATTTCAAATAATAACTCGATTAAAAGAAGAAAAAGGCAAAGCAGTGTAATGTCTTGACTTTGTATTTTATTTCAGGGGGCAACATGGGGAGGTTTTTAGGATGGAGAGCTGAACCCGCCATTTGAATGTTTTCCTATGTAGAGAATGCTGAGAGTCACACGGACCTTGGACACACCGATTCCTCTGTTCGTCATCCTGGGGGTCAGTTTCTGCTCTGTCTCAGAGAGGACAGGAGGAGGGGCAGCAGGTTGAGAGCAGGCCGATGCTCCTGCACCCCTAGCGCCACCAGAGCCCCCGCCAGGAGAGCGGTTACCCCGGGCAGGACAGGGGGCTGATCCGGCATCACCTGCAACGCAAGAGACACGAGGACAGTCGAACAGGGAGCGCAGAATGATACGGAAATCAGCCGGCCAGCTAGTCATCCGTTTGACATTTTAAATTGAAACACTTAAAATGAAGAGCTTCATCGATAAAAGTCTTCTTCCCACGGTGTTAACAGTTCAATGTAACCTGACCTGATACTAGTACTGAGGACGGCTGCGTCCAATGATTGTTGGAACTTTCTGAAACAGGCAATTAGGGGTGTAACGATACCTTTTTACAACGATACAATATGATTTCCATGGTTCCGATACGATTCCAGGACGATATCTGGCTCATCTAGAGCGATACGATACGATACGATACGATACGACTCAATGAGTTGAAATCGATTCAGTAACTTTTCTTTGCCAAAAATTCAGTGTGACTGAAATAAATATGTGATACTGGACAGAGCAGGTCAGGATTCCTGCCTGAAACTCTGCCGACCGGCTCCTCTACCGGTTGAGAGAGCGAGGAGTCCAGTGCTCCGTTCGTCTGCGTGCGCGCCATGGATGCGTGCTCGCGCTGCAGAGGGCGGAGCTGGCGAGCTGGTGCATGTCTGGAGGTGAACCGGAGTAACGTTTAACATTTCTTTACTAATAAAAGTTCTAAAAAACACTGATATAACGTTTGTCGTCCTTAAATACAAGGTACAAATCCTCAGTATCCACACAATCGATTTTATATCGATATACGTCTCCCGTGAAGGACAACTAGCCGAGTACCTATCCATGTAGTTGGATTGTAGAAATATAAATCGATACATCGATGTAGTAGATGAATCGTTACACCCCCACAGGCAACATGTGTTGAAAAAAACACTCCAAACATCCACTTTATCCACTATGGAGATGTCAGCAGGTACCTAAAGGCTTAAAACACAGTTAGCTGCTCACCTTTTCAACTTTATGACAGCGGATGAGTCCATCCGGACCAATGTAAAAAGTAGAGAATGCATCATATGACCTATAACATATGGATTAAATGAGATTATACACCATAAAGAAACACTAATAGTTGAGATCAAACATTCGGGATACGGCCGTGTGGCAGCACCAGCGCCAGTCTGGATGTACCGTGTGTGTGTTTTACCTGTACAGGTGAGATTTGTCTTTGCGATAGAAGCGCAGCAGCAGAGAGTAGAAGGGAAGGCCCTTTATCCTCCAGCGAGCCTTAATGGTACCGTCCTCCATGTGCTTGGTGAGCTTCAGCACCTCCAGCCGAGCCTTGGCGTAGTAACATAGACACAGGAGGCGCCACAGGGAGAGGGTGAGCTGGTACACCGTACGGCCCCTACACCGAGAGAGCAGACTTACTGTACATACAGGATCTGGTAAGAGCATCTCCATTAGCCCAAACTGAATGAGCAGCGTTACCTGGTCTTGGTGTTCATGAGGCCGTTGACGAATTCCAGATCATGTGAGTACATGCTGTAATCGTGGTTCTTCACAAAGAAACTTGGAAGCTGCAAAACAATGTTGAGGTAGTTGGTTGACAATAAATTCTACCTTTATGAAGCTCATAGTGACAAAGAGGTGTTAATTCATCTCTTATGGCAAAGCCTTTAGCATCCCATTGCCTTATACCAGTGGTTCTAAAACTATGGCCCACGTACCACCGGTGGTCCGCGTGCTCTCTCTAGTGGTACGCGGAGGAATCTCTGACTATCGATTCCTCTTATTGATGCTTTCCCACAGTTACGCTGCACAATGACGCAGACGCACGCCGTATCATGTTTCAGTTAGTTTGGGACCGGAGACACGATGAAGAGATAATAAAGCTCTCAGCAGCATGGAGCTACTAAACCTGAGGGGATGCATCCTATTTCTACCTGATAAAGAGACACTGAGAACAACAAACCTGTGTTGAAATCAGCAGGAGGAGAGTTAGTAACGTTAGCTGTTAGCAGCCGTTAGCAGCTCAGTCCAGACTGGATGAATACCGGAGATACCAACGTTAACGGAGGTGCCATTGAGTTATTGTTACGAGGCGTTCACAGTCGGCTCAGGAAAAATGACCATTGGGTGAAGGTAAATTACAACGTTATCATGATGTGTTCAAATGTAATCTGGTAAAATGTAGTTTTTGGTGAGAAACTTGAATAAATCCAGATGTTTGAAGGAGATGTTTTCACATCAATATAAAATAGATATTAAAGAGAGAATTATGACCTGTTTAACTTCATAACAACTTACCAACACTTTTTTTAATCAAAGCAAATATTTAAATAATCATAATCATTTGAATTGTGTGTTTTTATTAAAATAACCACTATAGATGACAATAACAAAGTTCAGTACTGTGGACACTAGCCTCCCTCCACAGTGTGATTCAAACACTGTAATTTACCGTGTATATAATGTTTTTTATGTAAAATATATTGAACATTGAATGACATCAGATCTAAAATGTTATTCCCTCATTTCTAAAGTGGCAGATAACATTTCTGAGTGGCAGACAAAAAAAAAATACCTGTCTGTTACAGAGACAGGAAGTGAAGAAAGTTAATTTTAAACCCTGGTGTAAAGTCTGTAACTGTTCACAGATCAGTAATCCTACAGGAGCAATACAGAGAGACAGCATGTCTACCTTCAGGTCAACATATGAGAAGTCAACTCTAGTTCAAGTGTAGTTCCACATCAGGTTTTACAGGGTGCTCTGTTTGTATATCTGTTTCTATTACATGTCGTACAGACTGGATGTCAGCGCCTGCTCCACAATGTTCACATTAAACTGAGTATTAAAGACAATGGTAGAGCAAAAATATCAGACTTTACCCTCAAACTCTGCATGTACACTGTGTATGTGCAATGCAACACCCTTACAGGAAAAATAATCTGAAAACTCCCACACACAGGAAAAGATTGATATTGACATGGTAATTGATATAATCCTTTAACTAATGACACCGGTTAAGTTACGGTTAATTACTGTAGCATGTTATGTGCACTTCATTGACTTCCTGCTGCAGGATGTTTGAGTGTCTGTGCAACTTTAATTCACTTCTCCGGACACAGTGTGCGTTCTTACCTCTATCCTCAGTCTTTCATACATCATGGCCAGTTTCTCCTCTCCTTCACGGTCTCCTTCAGAATGCTGCCCCTCTGCATAGCTAAACAGAGAGGTGGAAGGCAGCAGAGGCAGCTCCACAGGCTTGTTGTCAAGTCCAATATCCTGCCTAGATTTCAGCCCGCTGCCCGGTACCGGCTCCGTGCCCGGGCAGTGAAAACAATAAAAGTGAGAGCCGTACATAAACGGTGCAGGACACCTCTCCGCTTCAAACAGGCTTCTGAAACAGCCGTGCTCTCTCTTCACGGCGTCCACGCCGTTTCTCTTGAAGCTTCCAACGCTGATGTCATCCTCTCTGCTGCCGTCCACCGTGGTCAACAGGAAGGAGAACTCGGAGGGCTTGTGAGACCCCGGAGCGAGGAGCTCTCCTAGTTTATTGGGGCCGAACAGAGGGATCTCCAGCAGGGTGTGGAGGCCGTCCGACTCGCCCTGTCGCACCAGCACACACACACCGAGAGACTCCTCCCAGTTTTCCTCATAGTAACGTCCGGTCTGAGGCTGGCTGGCGTGATGGAACGGGTGGGACAGCGACGGCTGCTTAAAGTTCTGATATCTCAGGCTGTTGGGGGGCACCAAGGCCCAGGTTGCACTGCTCAGGGGGCGCGTTTGGCGGATCCATTGCCAGTCGGCGGCCTGAAGGAGCAATGAAGACAGAAGATTGTATTGAACATACAATTCTATCAGAATTAGGGATGTTTAGGTTATCAGGTCCGATACCCGGTCGACAGTCGCACCGGGAGCAGGGAGCGCCGTCACGGTGCGGCGAGGTCCGCTATACTCGTATCGGTACTCGGCATCGGCGAGTACACAAATGTAAGTACTTGTACTCGGTCTGAAAAAAAGTATCGGTGCATCCCTAATGTAAATAATGAGAGGATCTTGAAGCAGCTTACCTGACTGAGACTCCAGCTCTGTTTTCTGATGACTTGCCTTCCACCATGGCTGCGGACACAACCCACCCAGAAGGCGGCACCCCCTCTGCTCACAGCCATTCACCACAGCGAGGCAGAGGCGACCCCAGTTACCAGCTGACCATCACACACACAGCACGGAAAGAATACCGCAAAGACACACCGACCGCCACCTCAGGACCTCGTGACTCTAGCCGATTCCCAACTACAGCAGCAGGCTCTGAACCTCGTCAAACCTGAGACCACAGAGAAGAGAGGGGAAAGCTTGTGACACCAGGACATCAGTTAGCAGAGTGTTCAAATGCTACCAAACAGAAGTTATAATGATATCTGCTGATATCAATACAACCTTCAAATGCATGGGTCTATTGACATAAATTGTGGTACTTGAATGATGAGTCGATTTTGATAACTGATAATCTATTGTGTCCATTTTGTCATTTTACAAACAAATCTCAAATCAGCTTTCCTCCTGACACGCTGCGCACCTTTAAAGCTGCACAACGTTACTTTATAAGTAAAGCTGTGCAGCTTTAAAGAGGGAAAATGAATACTGGATTGGTATCATATTGGTATACACTTAACGTTATGGTATTCGGATAGGAAATGAAAAGTCAAGACCTGGTGCTTCTACTGAGGTTTCCAGAGACTATGTGCCCAGAGCACATGACCTGCAGCAGACCACCAGCTCATAATCAGAGACTCTGTGGGGACAGCCCAGACTGAATTAACCAGACATGGTGTACAGGACTCTCTACAACTGGTAATGTACAGAAGTGGAAAGGAATATCAATAAGTGAATTTACCTCTGGGTTGACAACAGATAGTTAAGCAAGGTTAGTTTGAAGACATAACTTAGTAACTTGTTAAGGGCATGTTTGTTTTTTTGACAAAATAAATCATCTAAAATGACTCAGCAAAAATTAAAATAATAAAAAAGTGTGACATGCAACAGATTACATCACTAAACATGTCCTGATTATAAGATAGTGCTGGTGATTTATACGCATGACGACACTCCTGAATAAAGGCTTTAACGTTATTGCAACTTTAGTTTGATTAAATTGCACTTTACAAGGATAGAAAGATAAGGAAAAAGATAGGAAGGATAAATAAATAAATATCAAATAAATAAATAATATATATATAGTAAATAGATAAATAATAAATAAATAGATATATAATAATAAATAATATATATATATATATATAATAATAAATAAATTATATATATATATATAATAAATAAATAATATATATATATAATAATAAATATATATATAATAACAAATAATATATAATATATATATAATAATAATAAATAAATAAATAATATACATAATAATAAATAAATAATATATATATATAATAATAAATAAATAAATAATAAATATATATAATAATAACAAATTATATATATATATATATATATAATAATAATAAATAAATAATATATATTATAATAAATAAATAAATAATATATATATAATAAATAAATAAATAATAAATATATATATAATAATAACAAATAATATACATATATATATAATAAATAAATTAAGACATGTCCTCCTTTAACCGGGGACATGACACACTGGACATGTCCTCCTTTAACCGGGGACATCACCTTCCTGCTGTTCAGCTGCTAACTGACAGACACTGAGAGCTGCTAGCTGCTAGCTGCTAGCTGCTAGCTGCTAGCTGTTAGCTTGTTAGCTTGCTAGGCTAACAGCTAGCTACCGGCTGATCGTCCCCTGTAATGTTCTGTCACCGGTTACATGCAGAAACCCGGCCGGTACTCCGTCTAACCGCGGCGGTTCTCACGGTCAGGTGTTGTTCTGTAGTCCCGGGTGGGTTAGCGCTAGTTAGAGCTCGTTAAAGCCGAGTTAAAGACGAGTTAACCCGGGTTAAAGCTGCTAAACTCACCAGATGTCATCCGGTCCTCAGTGTGTCCTTGCTCGTCCAGACACGCCTCACGCAGCGCGTCATCATGCTGCCTTCACTGGCTGTAGGAAATACTGCCTCTGGAGTCCAAAACGTTATTTTGGACTCCAGAGGTCAGAGGTCAGCAAACTCTTCAGCTCCTCTCCAGAGGCTCCCTGTGGAGTATTAAACATGCAAATGAATAAATGAGTTTTTGTTTACATTTTCATTTTTATGTATCATTGTTGTAGGTCTATGGTACGACGGAGTATTAGGGTCACGTTGAGGGAAAAATAAATCTGAGATTTAGAGAATAAAGTCATAATATTATAATGTAGTCATTTATTTTTTTCTCGTAAAGTTATGACTTTATTCTCGTAATATTCTGACTTTATTGTGTAAATCTCAGATGTGTTTTCCCTCAATGTGGCCCTAATACTCCGTAGTACATTGTCTCTTTGGCCCTCACTGCATTAGACTGATATACTATATACTGAGACTATAAACTGAGTTACCTTCATCACAATGATCACATGTTTTGCGGCTCCAGGCAATTTTCTTTGCCTAAAATGGCTCTTTTGATAGTAAAGGTTGCTGACATCTGTTTTGGACTATCTGTTTTTTTTATTA